>NW_006800739.1:0-4425 GCF_000485575.1 Poecilia formosa | reverse complement strand
GGTGATCGGTATCGGTGATCGGCCTTCATGGGTGATCGGTATCGGTATTGGGAGGAAAAAACCTGATAGGCACATCTCTAATACCTACATCTCCAGGCTTCATTTAGTGAACAAAATTGTTCTACTGCGGCAGCGTAGCTATGGATGGCATGAAAAGAATAGTCTTTTTGCCCTCCATTGTTATGCGCATGCTTGAAATTTCCGCATATAATCAATAACATCAAGGGGGTACATGGCAAAATAATTTGCCACTCTTTACTGCGATGGCCACTTTGGCCGAATACCCATTCAGTTTGGACCCACAATGAATCATGGAATAGTATAGGCTATGAAGGATACGCCTGACCCTTAGACCAACATTTAAATCTGGAGAAAAGAAGGATGTATTAGTCGGCTGCATTTGGAGAACAGACCAAATGGATTGCCGCACTATGATATAACGGGGCTACAAATCCGGCCTTCGAAGGATGCAACCCCTGAGTTCGGACAAAGCTGTAAATAACGGAATATAGTTTGTTTTGGTCTGTGGCCTTCAAAGACTTTCTTGTGCAACATCGCTAGCCCGTGTGTTCATGTCTGCATGTACAAGCTATAAATTTCACATGCACAAATTATACTGTTCGCTCATTGGGATCAGTGTAAGTGACTGTCTCCTCACTGAGCAAACTCCATAGAAGTGAATGGAATGCAGTGCTGTCTCCTGTCACCATGTGACCACTTCAGTTACCTGCTGGGCTCCTGGTCTCCAACCACATAAAGCCCTGTTGCAATTTCTTTTAAAAGAAGGCGTTTTTCCTTTGAAAGAAGGCCTGTTTCTGAAACATCACATTAGTAAAAGAAGAAAAGACAATGGCATTACCAATAATTAAACGGTAGGACTTTGGCAAGAGGGTATATTAGTGTGTACAAACAAAATGCATATTCTGGTTGATTATACTACAGTCCTTAAATGTGAACCATATTAAGGAGACCGCGATATTTCAGCTTATAAATCGATTATTAGATGTTCTACTCTTAGAAAAAAAGGTACATAATGGATATTGAAAAATAATTTGGGGAAGTCCTGCTCACACTATACCAAAATACCAAACTATGCATTACAAATTCTGACTTGAGACAGTAAGCAAATGCTGGCAAACTTAAAAGGACTGAAACAATAACGTTATTTCTCCACTTTACTAGGCTATTCAAACTTTATAAAAAAAAGTGGATCAGAATTTTCCCCCCTGTTTTCTGTTTTTATAACATGTCCTACCCCATTGGCTCCTGGTAATTTGTAATTTTGGTGAAGATTTCTTCAACAAAAGTAGACAGTGGGATTTTGTTTCTGTTACACAACTGTCTGTGTTAAATAAAGGTACAACAGACTGCATCTGCTTTAGACAATGTGAAAAGATCATAGTTTTAAAGCATGGGTGTCCAAAGTGTGGCCCGGGGATAATTTGTGGCCATCGAAACAATTTTCTTCATCACAAATTAAGACCGGCTTAATTTTGGTTTTCCAGGCAGATTATGCAGATACACAAAACAAAGTTAAGGTGCAATTCTCACAGGCCAAAGGCCTTTCAAAAAAGTTCAAGGCTTTTAAACATCTTACAATGGAACACAAAGTATTCATCCATGTTTTTGTTTTAAATTTAATTTAATTTAATAGTAAAAGGAACAACAAAAATCCTGTGATTTATACTAATATACAGACCTGGACAAAATCAAACAAGAGTGAGCAATAAAGGATAAATAGATAAAACATGATCAACCTGAAATATTTAGCAAATGGTTTGTACCTATTTTTAAATCTGACAAGACCTTTTTTATGCTGTAAATCTACAATGATTTACAGAAATATGACTTATTTTATTAAAATATTGTTAGTTCATTTGAACAGGTAAAGACATAAAAATAGGCTTTGCAACTATATTTAGAAATGGAAACACTAAAAATTATGTGGCCCCTGCCATACTTACAACCTGACATTTTTGGCCCCAATGCCAGGAAGTTTAGACACCTTTGTTCTAACAACAGACGGATGATGGAGGTGAAATAAAGGCTGTAGGATTTGGGGAAAACGGTAATAACAATCACAATAACAGGCAAATAAAATAAAATTTAAATCAATTTAAATTAAAATGGTATTAGGATTGAAACAACTTTTCTTAATGACTTTACCTTACCACCATTTTACTTTATAAAACTTACTGTATTAGACAAGATATAAAGACATACAGACCCTGAATGTATTTGCATGTATAATTTAAACATAAAACTTACCACAACACATACTGTAACTATAATGTGTAGCTTTGGTGTGCAGGCAATTATGTGGTTGTATCTGGGTCTAAAATATCATCCATGAACATACATTATTGTTTAAATCCCAAACTTAAAAAGACAAAAAAAATGACAGGATAAATTACTCTATGCTATATATTTATTAAAATGGTATTAGGATTGGAACAATATATATACACTGCTGCTGGATTCACCCAATCACGTCTCCATGATTAATCTAAGACATGATATTGCTCCGATGTATAATGGATTCACTGCAATATCTACTGTATCAGTCATGTAAATGTGCAGACTGTGGTTGCACAACCCGGCCAGGGCAAAACATCTTTGCAATGATGGCTAAGAAATAAAAATGGCAACAATTCAACACGTCATAGGTTTTATGACACTCCAGTTTCACTAATTTAAGGCAACATTCATATAACTGCGACAAGCCACACTGCTGTAAATCCCAGCTTTGTTAGACGTTCAGTCTAGCAAATAAAAATAGATTTTTCTGGATAAGTCCAGCGTTTATGCTGGGACAGTTGGGGTAGCTACCTGTCTGCAAATGGCGCTGGATGTAATAATAACAACTCACCGTCTTTGTTAGGATCATCCAGTAGAATGCAAAAAAAATAAAATTAAAAATTAAAAATCGGGTCTTCAGCCCTTAAAGTCCTTTTCAGTACCACACAGTAGAGATGAAGAGTTAATACTGCAACGGCAGAAAACGAGAGGCTGTAACAAAGCGTTTGGGTATCAGGCGCTTCCCATGTATGTATGTATGTATGTATGTATGAAATTTTCCCTCGGTGTTGTCTGACAGGAAAGGATTTCAAGTTTACTGTGATAATGGTGCGCAGGCAACCTTTTGCTGGCACATAGGAAGCAGTGTACCATGTGTTCGTCACTAGAGCCGGGGAGAAGGAAGCACCAAGCACCTACATTGTAACTTAAAACACAGATTACAACATAGGCAGAAAATAATATTATGAATCAGCCTGTAAGACATTACGCAGGGCAAGCTCGACATTTGTCCCCCATTTTTATTGAAAGTAGGGATGACTTTAATAACAGAAATTTATATGTGAAATCATCCAATGTGAGCTGTGCAGGAAGTACCCCGCTCCAATCATAACTGTAAGAGCTCATATCCAGCGAAGATCTATCATCTGTATCATCCCAGTGCTAAATATGAAATTATTTTCATTCAATTTCATTGAAGGAGGAAAGAATATCCTGTAATATAATAGCTGTATCTAAATGTATCAGGCAAGAATGTATAAATCACGAAATCAGTGTTTTTTGAAATTACATCATCTTTCTGATGTAATAGGATGTTTTGTTCTCATGTATGTTCCTGGGACTTCCACATGAATTATATCACAGAGTGAATAAGGCCAAGTTTCAAAGAACATCACGTTTTATGAAGAGATCATGGGGGATAAAAAGGGTGATTATTTTTAAAGAAATTTTGTATTCCCAAAAAGAAATAAAATAAATAGCATGGCTAACATGCCGCTAATAGTCATGAACCTCATGTCTACTTTCTGGTGTTCTGGACAAAGTCCCTGCTGCAAAGTAAAATGAATGAAATGTGCAGAGATCACAAATCATTTTACACACACACAAATCGTTTTACACACACACAGATATTTTGAGACTATTTTCACTCCATAACTTCTTGTGACATGAGCGGTGTCTGAAACTTAAATTGTGAAACACTATGACCAACTGACCAGTAATGCCACCTGGGGCTTTAGCCGCAGAACAGTTCAGCTTCTCAATATTTAAAAAAGGGCTTCACGAAGTCAGGACAATAAAGAGAGGTGGATTATTTTTTTTTATTATTATTATTTTCACAAAAGTTAAAAATAAGCCTACAACAATAGAATATATGCATAAAAGACATAGATAGATACAACCCCTGGCAAAAAGTATGGAATCACCAGTCTTGGATGAGCACTCATTCAGACATTTCATGCTGTAAAACAAACTCAGATCAAAAACATGATACAATATTAAGGTCGTTCCAAAGTGCAACTTGTTGGCTTTCAGGAACACTCAAAGAAATGAAGAGAAAATATTGGGGAAGTCAGGGGATGAATCTTTTATTGAACCAACACAGGGAAATAAATATGGAATCTCTCAATT
>NW_006800738.1:79950-97627 GCF_000485575.1 Poecilia formosa | reverse complement strand
ATATATATTTTAGCAATTCTTTTTTTTGGTGGGCTTGGTTTTGCTGCCTTGGCCATTTTTTAGTCCTGAAAGGAGTTCGACACGGATCTCAAACCAACAGGATATCATCAGCAATGTGCTTGATGACAGCTACAAATATAGCAGCAACCCGAGTAGCTACAATAAAGAGGGCAGTCAGCCTGCAGGAACACTTTTAGATCTAGTGAGCGTTTGAACCGCCATCCAGGATAAGATCAGAAGAAAGAGAGAAAGAAACCATTTTGTTGGACTGTCAGCAAGGTCAAAAACAGCTGAACCAGAAAGGATGAATAGAGAGGTATTGTAGTTTACAGGGAGCTCATGGAACAGTTGTGCAAAATCATTTAAAATAAGAGTCAAATGGAGCCTCTTTTCCACCTGTGTCTCTGCCAGCACTGGCAAACACTCCCAGACAGCTCTCTGCTCAATAAAGCCATTTTCCAGTAATAAGATGGAAAACAGAAAGATTTAACCATTTTTCTCTTTGCGATGAATAACATTAATATCTTCCTCATCAGCCATCCTCTCAAAACAGAAACACAAGTCAAGAAAATGCAACGTTTTCAATGCAATTATGACAATAAATGGAAAACTAGACTAACATTTGCTAACAATATACAGCGACGGCATGAATATTCATACACTTTGAACATTTTGTGTTGCAGTGTGTGAAGATTAAAAATAAATAAATAAAAATAAAAACTTTATTTCCCAATCTGATTTTTGGATTTAGTTGAAGGTAAAACAACTTGAGAGGAGCACAGACTGTATAAAAATGTTTAATTCATATGAGAAAACCACACAACTGTTTACCTGTGACTCTGAGCTGCTCTATTTTTATATAAGCAATCTTCTAAATTTAGAATAAATTGAACTTAAACTTCACCAACTTTGTTTATTACATCTTTTATTTTCTACAGATAAAACATTATAGCCGATTTTTATCAACAGTCAGCCTGAAAGTTCCGAAACACTTTTTTTCTTTTTTCTTTTTTACAAAATACATCAACGGAACTTAAAGTGCTGCAGGATTAACATCGAAACAACCACAGTAAAAACACAGTCCAGGTTCATTTCCTTTTTCCAAATTCAGTTTTCATAATTCCATGAAACACATTACTTAATGTTGAATTTTTTTTTTAATTATATCGCTTCTGCAATCGGATTAATCTGGAAATAATATTTAGAACCAGATTTACAGGGGAAGTTATCAGGATGTTGGGTTCTTTGAATTGCTATGTGGTTTTGTTATTTCTGTTTGTTCCTCTTCTTGTTTTTAGATCAGCATGTTTCAGTTTTCATTTAGTTCAGTCTTTTCTTAGTCATTTTAGTTGATTATGTCTACTTCTTGATGCTCTAGTTCAATTGTGTCTCTTAGGTTTAGTTCATCTTTAGAGTTAGATTCATGTCCCATCCCCTGTGACACATTCTCTCCCTCTTTCTCTCTCCCTCTCTCTCTCTCTCTCTCCCTCTCTCTCTCTCTCTCTCTCTCTCACTTCTTCCAGTATTTGCTTGCATTCTCCTCGTGTTTCATCCTGCCTGATTTTATCCATACGGCGTTGAGGTTTCCACCAACCACATTATGATTTTAAGCGCATAAAAGCAACACATAAATTTTGTTGATCGTATAAAACATTTCTTGACTAAGTCAGAAACCTCTATATTAACAAAATAAAGCCCAAAAATTAAACTTTATTGAATTTTAAAAGTACCCTGGTATATATAAAAAGATTTTATTTTGAAGCATCTCAACTCTAACTTGAGTAAAATTTCTGGATCGATCCGTTGAATGAAGAACAAACATGTTTCAACCAAACATTCACCAGACATAGACACACAGCTGCAGTTTTTCTTAAAGTTTTGTAAGCGTTTTAAATTGAAAGAAACTGCACTGTAAAAAGAAAATAGTTGAACCGACTTAATTGAATTGCTTCTATGAGTAACAAGCAATTCAATTAAGTTTATTCAACTTAATTTATTAAGTTTAACCAATGCAATATATTATCATCCAACTCAATTTGCTAATTTTTTTTAACAAATTTATTAAGTATGTTTAAGATAACAGATTTAAGTCAGTCTTACTCAAATCATTTAGTTTACTTTAAAAAAATGGTAAATGGACTGAACTATAGCGCTTTTCTAGTCAAAGCACTTCACACTAGAGTCACATTCACCCATTCATACACCGATCGGTTAAGTGCCCACATCGACAGGGAGGAGGAAACTGGAATCAAACCTACAACCTTCTGATCACAAGACCACAACTCTACCACAGAGCCACGGTCGCTTACCAGGGAATCTGTTCCTGGTTAGCTTGAGTCATGGTGTCAGACGTGGGATACAAATATGGTATTGAACTTAATTATTTCAAGTAAAGTCAAAGTAAAAAGATCCTTTAAGGAAAAGATTTGTAACTTTTAAGTTAGAGTGTATTTAGAGGACACTGTAAAAAGAGTATTAGGCTGCAAACTAAGAAAGTTTACAAATATTTTTCCAACCCAAAATATTTAGGTTGGAACTATTTAAAAGTTTGGGTTGACTTCCTGTAGAATTAAGTCAAAGAGACTTTAAATGTTTATTAGAACAAAATAAATGATTTGAGTAAGAGTGACTTAAATTTGTCATGTTAAACCCCCTTATGAATTAAATTATAAAAACTTAGCAAATTGAGATGGAAGGACTTAGTGAATTGAGTTGGATGATCATAATAAATTGAGTTGGTCAGACATAAACTGGCATTGAACTCAAATGTTTTAAGTAAAGTCAAAGTGAAAAGTTCCATTAGGTTAAAGATTTGTAAGTTTTGAGTTAAATGAACACAAAAAAGTAAGTTGTCATAGCAAAAGCAAAAGAATTAAGTGAAAATTTTATATTTATATTTATTAAATTTTTTTTCCTCACTTATATGAATTATTGCAATTTTGGTCCTTAAAATGCCAAAATTTCCACTTAACTTTATATTTTGGTCCGTCTGATGATGTCATTTTAAAATATTGATTGATAATTTGATCAGTTACTCAGTTGCTGGAGTAGATTTTTTTTTTTTTTTTTTACCAAATACTTCTTTACTCTTACTTGAGTAATTTCTTGGATGGCCACTTTTTACTTTTACTTAAGTAAAAAGATGTCAAAGTATCACTATTCTCTACTCTAATTACTCCAATTGGAGCACCCCTATTTAAATGCTGCTAAAATGACTAGAGGTGAATTTCCTTCCTTTTCTCAACTTCAGATAAATGAACATTTAATGTATCGTGTTTCTTTTCTTCTTCTTATCAGACTCGTTGTGTTTTTCCAGTGGGAAACTCTCTGCCTCTCCGCATGCAGCGGGGCCTTCAGCTCCGTCATTTGTTTGCTATTTGCGATGGAGCATTCCCCCCCAGCCCCCTTCGGAAAGTCCAGGATGACATCATGCTTGGAGGCAGTGGCGCAACTATTATTCAGGTGGATGCGAAAACATAAGTCGGCGCCCCCCCATCTCCCCCTCTCACCCGGAGGAAGGTTGAAGGAGCGTGGAAAACATACGCTCGCTCCCCCCGCCACCCCCGAGACGAAGTTACGTGAAGTGTAAAACTCCCTACATTTACCACGTCACATGCGCGAGGTGAAGGAGCGTAAGGCGCACTGAAGTGTATGGGAAAACATAATCGGCGCGTCGCCCCCTCCAGACGGGGTTTTGACGCCCCCTCTGGTGCTGCGCCCCTATGCGTTGCATGCGCTGCATACCCCCTTTTTGCGCCACTGCTTGGAGGAGGATACGTTTCGCATCGAAAGTGAAAATAAAGATGTGATTTACTAAAGGAGAAAGTGTAGGCGTGTCAGTGAGGCGGAGCAGACTGCGGACTGCGGACTGCGGGCTGCAGCACAGCAGGCTCCCCTGGATTCTGAATGTTTTCTATGAAACGTGACTGATCGGAAAGTCTGGAAGCAGAGAAACTTTACGACATCGATCCGCTTCTTTATCTGTGGTAAGTGATGGTTATGTTCTGGAGAGATTCTGAAAATTTTCTGTATGCGCGTGTTTGTAGGATTGGATACATAATAACAATAATAATAGTTTGGAAAAACAAGAAGATGCCTGCATCTAGCAAATGCGAGTTAGACTGAACATTTGTTTTGCATGAAACTACAGAAACGTACTTCTGCTCTGTAAGCAGCCCACACACGGTGTGACTTTGGACGTTTCGCTCTGCAGGGAGCAGCGGGGAAATGAGCAGCTAGTGGAAGCGATTAATGAGACATGTGTTTGTAAACTTCTGTTAAACATGTTGATCGATTCCATGTTTCATTTTTTTTTCCTGCTGCAGAAAACGGGATCATGATCTTTTGGTGGCAGTGGTTATTATTATGTTTCTAAAAATGGAAATACTTGTTCATGATTCAGCTATTTTGTTATCTCTTTACAAATACTTCGTGGTATTTCTTTTGGGGGGTTGGAGAGGAAGGCGCTTTGACGCAGTTTTTAGTTAGTGGAACAGAAAAAAAATATTTTATATTTTAAAAAAATCTAAAATGTAATTAAATAGAAGGTTTGTGTTTATCTGTGGTGCTGATCTCAGGTTTAAATCCTGATTTCTTTCTTCTTCTTTTTATATCAAAATGAGCCGATAGAGTGAAAGAAACGGGTATTTTTACATAAAGGCCTGGAGGCTTCATTAACATTAGAGGATGGGGAGGTGGGCAGAGGACACCAGAAATTAAAAGTAAAAGTAACAGTACAAAAGATGTAATCAAGTAAAAGTAAAAGTATTCTATAAAAAAAGGCGACTCAGCTACTCAGACAGTAACAGATCGTCAGATGGAGAAAATTTAAATTTTATTTTCAAACTCTGGTGTTTTAAAGAAGAAAATATTTTAAAAAATCCTTACAAATAATTAAAAGATAAAATCAGGCAGAAAAAAAACTTTTCCAATCAATTTTTTGCGCTAAAAGTTAAGAAACTGACAGAGCAGGTCATGTATGTTAGAACAGGGCAAACCACTTCAGGTGACAATCTTTGTTTCAGCAGGTAGAAAACGTCCGAACAACAAAGCTGGTGTACAAACAGGAAGTCTCACTTCGACACAAACTGTGTCTGGTGCTTTTATGATTAACGCAGACTTACTCTGCATTTATTGAAGTTGCTCACATTGGGCAGAGCATTCAGACTTTCAACTCAATTAAGAGTATTGGTACTTCATATTAATGTGACTCAAGTGACAGTAAAACATAAAATGTAGTAAATCTATTCCTAAAAGTAATGTGGGTTTGAGGTGTCAAATTACATGTTGAGAATATGTACATACAGTAAAGTCCTGGGCATTTTATGAGACCAATAATAAATAAAACTATAACCAACAATGGGTCACATAAAAAAAAATTAACAGCAAAGCAGTGATTATTAAAATATTCAGTAAGCCAGTGGAGGGTGTAACCCTCCCCTCTTGCCTCATGACTGCTTATCCTTCATGGGTTTAGATAATGGATGGATGGATGTACAAATAAACAGAAAAATTAATGAAAAACATAGAGCACCAAATTCCTCATCTCCTGCCGAGCCATAGGTGGTACAATTGCTTAACTTACACATTGACTTGTCCTTGATCTTCCCATTAGCTCCTGCTACTCTGCAACCGTTTGATGAATCTGTTTTACAATCTGCTTTCAAATCTCCAGTAAATACTTACACTCCTGCTGTTTTGCTGCTGCAGCCGGTGTTTGTGTTTGACGGTCAGTTTTTAAGCTGTGCACTGACGATCCGCTTAGACTGCCTGAGTCATCAGCATTAGATATGAGACCTGGGCATGACTCCAGGTTGGTGATGACATTTCAAAGCTGATTCCAAAGACATAAGATTTTTATTTGTCATTATGTTCCCAGAATATGATGAAATTGGAGTGGCACCCTCAGTGATGAATAAATAAATAAAGTCTCAATCAATCCTCAGGGTGCAGTATAAGGGTGTGGTGTGTCTGCAGGGGGGGCAGAGAGGATGGAAGGTGGACAGAATGATTCTATAGTTTCCTGAGGAAGAAGAGTCTTTGTTGGGTCTTCCTCAGAAAAGTGGTTTTCAGTGGTCAGGTCAGTTTGTTGATGTCAATTTCCTGAGCAAATGAATTGTTGATGGTGTTTACTGTGATGCCGTGTTTGGCGCCGATGTAGGCAGAAAACAGTGGAGGAGTCCATTTAAGGCCAAAAAAAACAAAAAAAATCAGAAATTTGAATGGGGGGAAAAATCTTTGAAATTTAGGAGTTGGTAGAGTTGAAAACTTGCTTGAAAAAAACTCAGAAATTTTAAGATTAAATTCAGAACATTTTTTTAGAGAAAAAACTCTAAAGACTTTTTACTTTAAAACTCTGGAATTTCCAAGTGTTTTTTTCTAGAAACTTTGAAATCAAATCTCAACATTTCTGAGTTTTTACTTCTCTTTCTTTTCTATCTACAACGGCCCTAATACTCACTCATAGCTCCTTAATTTCCCCCTTGTATGTTCGGTTTCTTGTTTGAGTTTACGTCTCTTAGTTTATTGCCAACCCTTCCCTCCTGTGTGATCTTTAACTCCTGGTTCATTTCCCGTTGGGTTGATTAGTCTCTCCCCTCAGTTTCCCCACTTTCACTTTGTGACAGCTGTTCCACATTTCCTCTTGTTTGCTTCCTTTGTCATTTTCAACTCCTGCTTCAGTTTACAAGCTGCTGGTTTTTGCTGTTCAATGCTGGATTCTTCCCTTCCTGCTTTTTACCACCTTGAGACAAGTCTTATAAGTTTTCCCTCTTTTTTTTTTAACTTAAAGCTTGTGCATAAGAACACATTCCTCATGCTCATGTAAAAGTGCTGAAGTTTCCCAATTCTGCTGTGAACTGGACCTTGGGTTGTGAATACTAATGTGACAAAAACAAAAGGCTTGGAATGTTGGCGTAACGATGAGTCAGGGGCAAATTGTTGGATTTGTTTGCTGATGGTGAGACTGGAGATATAGTTGGTTGGCCTGAATTTGTCTCTTGACAGTTGATACCAGTTTCCTGAAAAGGTTTATACAATATTTTAAGTCTACAAGCTTTTCTGTTGTCTTTGCAAATCTTTTTTTTTTTTTTTTGCATTAATTTATACAGGAAATAGATGTAATTTAGCACAGAAGATGTTCTGAGTCTGAAGTCCAATATGTGACTAGCAGAACAGATAAAAATAAAATATTGCGGGTGGATGATATCCATGATGCAGAAACACTGATTTATGCTACTTATTTTGATTTTACTGTAAAAATACTTAATGATTTTTGATAACAGTGATGAATTTAAGCATGGTGGTAATTATGTTAGAAACATTTAATCTCAATTTAGAGATTAAATGTTTCTGACATAATTAAATTGATGTAATAATCAATTTACCATTAACAATAAGGCAAAAAAAAAAAACCCCAAAACATATACGGTACAACATGGGATGTATTAAAATTCAAAATTACTTTAATGATCCCAAAGTGAAATTAAAACTCCAGTGGTATCTGTGGCTGCGATTCAATTACAAATGTTGAAAAAACGCAATTTTGCAATAAATCATTAAAAATCACAGCACGTAAAACGTTACTTGATATATTCAGCCATGGCGCTAGCACTCATCATCTATCAGCCAACCAGAGGAGATGTTGGCGTCTCATCTCAGCGTTGGAGCGACAAGCCCAGCCTACTTGGGAAATTGTTCTCGGTGATTTTATGTATGACTTGTGGATTCGACGCGTTGAAATGACGTGTTGAATCCACACAAATCTTTATGAAGTGTTTGATGCTGTGAGCGTTGCACATTGTCTGAAAAACACACACAATCCATCATCCTCCGACCACTTCCTGTTGTCTTCTTTGTCGTTTCTGCCTGTAGCAACATCCGTCTGTTGATCACCATTGCAGTTCAGCAAAATACATCTATTATATTTGAAAAACCACATTATCCTAGTTTTTTTTTTTTTTTTTTTTTTTGTAAATTGGCGTGTTTCCATTTAGCAAATTTGTTTAATTCAGTTGCGTTCAGTCAAATAATAATAAAAATCAGTTTGGCCCCATTAGCCGTCATGAGGTCACTGGTGTCCATTGGATAACACATAAGCATTTCCCGGGTGGCAGTTAAGGGTTTAATAAAATGGAAGATGAAAACCCCATATTACTGGTATAAAGTTAGACGGTAATGGCAACAGTTTACATCTAATCTTCACTTTGTGAAGCCCTTGCATGCGGATAAGGGGACAGGGCATTGACTGAGCCGGGCTCAGGAAGCAGGAGAGGAAAGCAGTCGGAGACAAAGTGTCACGTTAGGCCTCATATGAGACAAGCTGGACTTCAGGACCAGCTCACATGTTCAGACCAGGATTCAGAAACACAGAGAGGAGTTTTCTGTTTTTTCTGCTTTAATCCAGCAGCCAGCTATAAGCTCACGACAATGGGACTTGCTGTGCTTTATGGGAAGTCCAAGGGAAATGACATGCAGATATGTTGATATAGAAACTCATAAACAATGAGGGGAGCGGGAGTGAGATAATAAAGTGGAATTTCCACGTTACTGAATGCTGAACTGGATAATTAGGTCACTGGGACTGACAGAAGAACTCATCACAGATTAATTTTGTGCAAACTCAGATAGTGTGAGGATTTGGTTTTCTGTGTGTTAATTGGTTCTGATGGGTATTTTTTCCTTTCAAACCTTCATTAAAAGAACCACAGACAATGCATATGAATTTTATGACCAAGCTTTTGCAAAAGGAGAAGTCTCAGAAAACTGCTCCTCCGAGCTGTTCACTGAGCGTTCTAAAGACCTTTGGTTATAGCTTGTCTTTTATTATCAAGCAAAAAGAGGGGGGATAGGTAAGGAAGACAACAGAGACAAAATACTACTGCACACAGACAGTTTCTAAGGTAGGGAGTATTCTGGTTGATAAGGAGGCACCTGTGGAAACATAATTTAAGGTCTGGGAAACACACAGTTAACTGTTTCACATGAAGACGAACAGGCAGATGTGACCTCCAGGTCAGTTTATACACACCTAAGGAAGAGAACACTTTAAACTGAAAATCACAATAATACTGAATGTTGATTAACTATTGATTAACATTAGACTGAATATGAACTAAAGTAATAACAAAATGATAATACCAAAAAATCTCTAACAGGTTCCTGTGTTGTCTCATCTACGCCTTGATAGTTTATAGCTGTCCTTTGTTTTCCATGATTATCTCCCTGTTGACTGTGACTGTGTTTCCCTGTTGACTGTGACTGTGTTTCCCTGTTGACTGTGACTGTGTTTCCCTGCCATCCTAGTCTAAAGTCGTAAGTCGTCTACTCTGCCCTTGTTCAATCGAGTTAGTCCACTAGTTGCTGCCAGTGTCTGAGCTCTTTGCCTTATTGTTGGGTTGTTTTTGGTTTTCTTTGGACAGCCTCGGTCCATCCTCACCACTCTACACCACATTTCATGATAGATGGTAAAAACTCAACTGCTCTGGTTAGCTGGCGGTTACAGCTACAAATCGGCAAATATTTACTCTAAATCAGGTAATTTGATTCATATTTATGTAATCCACATATTAGGAATAATACCTGCACTATTTTCACTGGATGGATACAGTTACATAGAAGTACAGAAACAGTTTTCACATGTATTGAGGTCTGTGGTAGGAATTTCCTCCTTGGTAGCTGACACCCCCTCCCCACACACTGACAGTCTTGTATAAGAAAATAAATCTCATGTGACATGCCGTACAAATCTACTGACACTTCTTTGGACTTAACTTTTTTGTCAAAATGCTTCAGTGTATTAAGTTTTACAGACAAACGATTGTTGAGGCAGAAGGACAGAAACCTGATGGTGATCAGATTCTTTTCTAAATAAAAATATGAAAACGTGATACATTTTAGTCCATGAGCCAGACCAATTTTTTTGGATGCATGTCTCTAGTTAATATTTTGGTCTGATAGCCTTTCCAAAAGCTTTTAGCTCATGAAGTAAGCTACCCCTTTGGATAAATTCTGTTTTTTGAGACTGGGGTATGTCTGGTTTAGGTTCATGGTATAGATATTTGTCACATGGTTTAATACAATGTTTGGTGCCATCTTAAAGAGAACATTCTTGGCTTTCATTTAAGTCATGTCTTGAGTTTGTCTGACCAACACAGAAGTCACTGGAGCTCTTCAAGGCAAAAGTCATACGTGTTTTTTTCGCTATTTTTCCGAAACTCAATACCTTTCTTTTAGCTTTATTGTATAAAGGGACACAACAGTGAACGACTGCAATACTCAACAGTTTGCCACAGTTCCCGCACACACAAGGGTTAATCCAAACCACAGATTGGCCACTGAGGCAGGTCAAAGGTTAACATAGCTACAGCCAGGTATGCTTGATTTTACTGTTTTGTAATTATGAATTATTTTCTATACTTTTCTTAAAATTCCAGAATTTCCCCACAACTTTATATTTGGATGAGTTTGATGATGCAGTTTTTAAATATGGAACGGTTTTTGTTTTGATGTTTACTCAGTAAAGGGTCGCCGTTTTACCAAATATTTTTATTTTTTTTTTTTGCTTTTACTTGAGTAAAAATATGTGTGTATGTGTGTGTTGTATTGGTGTGGTAATTTGGTCCTTCCATCCACCTTTTCTCCTTCTGAAAATAATCCTCGTCTTGAACGTTGAATGTACTGGGCGACGCCATTTCCATTTCTGCAGACGAATCCCTTGTGCCGTGAAGTGGAGTTCTGTGGTGGTGAGGACAGTTGAGTGCAAAATGATGGCTTTAATGACGAATACAGAAATCCAGGCAGCACAGGTCAGCACATACTTTTTGGTAAGGTGGTCCATGCAAACGTAACTCTGTATAAACATCTCAGGGTTCTCGAACAAATTAAATTTGACAGGAATGTTATGTTTGGAAGCCAGGACGAGGTAGAAGCATGACAAGACAAAGAACTCTTCTTAACAGTGTTTATTCTTAACTTGCTCAGCAGTACAGCAACGTCAGGTATTTCTTTCCTCCATCTTAGCTCTTCTTCTCTCTACAATCAGTACTATCCTCGCACACCACTTAGTGGTAGACACAACAAGTAACCTACTCAGAAATCGTTGGCAGGGAAGCGTGTTTAGCATTTATACAAGCATTGCATCAGTGTTTCTGTCAACGACACCATCTGTTTCCAACTGAGAGCTGTAATTCTTGTGGCTTCACTGCAGAAATCACAGATCAATCTGAGTATTGTTTTATCGAATAGATTTGTGGTGCACATTAGTGAGCAGTGGTCTTTGTCACTAGGAGACAGATGTGTCAGGCAAGTCGGCTAACTGTGTGTGTATGAAGCCAGACTTTGGTTCTGACCAATAAGGTCATATAAGGACCAATAAGCTTTATTACAAGCCTTTTCTTGTAATGCTGACATATGCAGGTCGGTAAGATCTGCATGATCAGCAAGTAAGTCTTGTCTTTGGGTGTTAGAGTGACTGACTTCTGTTTTCTGCTGCACGCACGGCTCAGACGCTTCCTCTGCTGCTCTGCTGTTTTGTTTCTAGAAACCACAGGTTGTGTAAGAAACTGATCTGGGTTTTGTTCTCCTTGAGTAAATCTTTGTCCAGAACATTTCCTTGTTAGATCGCATGATGAGAAATCAGAGCTTTCCAGGTCATGCGTCCTAAGGTCTCGAAAGCCATTTCCGTCCCCCCGGCCTTTAAAAGCTGAAGAATGTAACTTTTACAAAAATAATGTTTTTTTTTCTATAATTGTTAATACCATGGAAAACCTGTAGTGACAGTACAATAAGAGACAGATTATCTGTGAAAGAAAAACAAGCCGGGGGTTTTAGCGCTGTCAATCATCTTCGTGTATGTGTTGCTAAATGTGTTGATGGCAGAGAAAAAGCTTAATGCTCCAGAAAAAAAAAGTTTATCTGCCGTCATCAACATACATGCTAAGTAGTCTTAGCATTCCTGACAGGCTATGTTAATAATTTAAACAGATATGTAAGAAAAATACCTTTAAGTACCATGGCTTTCCGTTCAGATTGGGATAACGTGTTTCCCGTTCAGTGTCTTCCTAAAAATATAAACTACTTAAATCATGGAAAATAACTGATTGAAATTACGGTGTTGATTTGTGTTTTTTCTGTTTGAAACTTACATTTAAATTGGTTTAAAGAAATGAACTGCATTTAAGAGTACAATAGAAACAGCCTTTTGTTGTGTCAGAGCGGACATTCAGGAGCAACAGCATCATCAGGATGTGGAGGTTCACAAAAAAGTTCCAAAAGTGTTGAAAATGTATTTAAAAAAATAGACAAACTATAATAATGGTAATATACTGTGCAAGATTAGAATGTAATTAAAAAGAAATGTCTATAATGTGCATGTGAACATTAAGACATTTACAGTGATGCATATCAGAAAAACCGACATGCAATAACAGCAGAAATGTTCTCCGAAATGAGTGAAAACAGAGGAAATCACTGCAAACACCGTTAATGTAAGTAAACACTTACTAATCATGTTGGGAGCAGTGATAATGGTAGGGTTTTTTTGTTCAGTCTAACAGACAGAAACAATGTTATCTGGTGAAATCAATCTTCAATAGCATGTCCACTATTACTGTGGTACTTTGACCTCTACCCTCTACTGCCAAAACACATTCACCTCAGCGTTCTCATGTTCCGATCTTAATCTACAGACAGGAGGCAGCTCCACCCACAGCTCCACCCTCTGCACTGGTATGTTGACGTGTTGGGATGTTACAGTGTGTGGTCCCTAAATTCACAAAGTCAAAATGAAATCAGGCAAATTTTCTGAAATGCTGTTTCTGCACAGCAGGAGCCTCCTCTGTGGTGAACTTCAGACTGGGCACAGCCATGCCAGGAACATTCCTCTTTCCTACTGACTACCAAACCGGACACGGACACGTACACACACTTCATCTCTTGGGAGTCGGTGTTTCCATTCCATGTACAGTGACATCAATGAGGACCAGCTGCTCAGTCAAAGTAAACCATTATATTAAACTCTGTACACCCATTATTATTGTCTAAACCGTCTGCAATTCCACACGAAGTCACAGTGTGGGAAGTGAAATACCTCTGCTCAGTCAAGAGCTCAGTCAAGAGCGGTGGATTTGTAGATGGAGCCTACAAATCCACTGTAGCTCATCTGTGATTTTATGGATTCTTGTAGTTTTTGGATTTCACTCTGTTTGCCTATTTGCCACACTTAATCATTTCAGATCATCAAACAAACATTAGTATCAGACCAAAAAAAAAAGCACTTTTAGCGGATGAAAAGCTTTTTGAAGCAAAAGCCCAAACTACCGTGGAGCTCCAGAGGAGGTTAACAGGAGAGGGACCGACTGGACGAGCTTTTACTTTAAAATAAATACATAAACAAATCCATCCATCCATTTTCTAACACCCTTGTCCCTTAGTGAGGTCAGGAGGTGCTGGTGCCTATCTCCAGCTAACATTCCGGGCAAGAGGCGGGGTCATCCTGGACAGGTCGCCGTTTTGTCGCAGGGCAACACAGAGACACACAGGACAAACAACTATGCACACACACACACACACACACACACATTAAGCACAAGATATTCCATTCATATCTTGGAGAATATTATGATGTGAACAAACTGCAGTGTGTTTCTGGCAGTATGTTAAAGGGATTTTTTTTCTAACTTTTCCCTTTTTTTCATTTACTTACTATTTTGGGAAACATTTCTGCAGACGGAACGCCTGCAGACTTAAATACAACCATGAGGACACAGGACGGCTCCACTAACCTGAGTTACAGAGTTTGGTAACACTTTATTTGAAGGGGGGTGAATAAGACTGACATGACACTGTCATAAACATGACATAACACCTGTCATGAACATGAATAAGCCTTCATGAATATTTATGACTGTTGTCATAAAGCGTCATTCGGTAAATCATGATACTTTTAATACAAAGTTGACATTATTCAAAATGTCTTTGTTATGACAACTTGACATTAACCAAGAAATCATTACTGATATAAATTTGTTATAAAAGTATTACTGATTGCACTTTAAAAATTAGGTAACTTTATGTTCTTAAAGGTAAAGTTTAAACAGTAATGATTTATTGGTTATGACACTTTCATGTTTATGAAAGTGTCATGTCAGTCTTATTCACCCCCCTTCAAATAAGTGTTACCCAGAGTTTTTGGTGGATTTTTTTGCCTTCTCTTGTAAGGGAACAAAAAATGTGTTTGCTAAAAATATATTTTGGGAAAAGAAAGAATAGTAAAAGTTTAATTACCCTACTTGAATTACTTTTTTCTGTCATGAGCGGTGTAGTTGATGGTGGTGAGGAGAGACGCAGCGAACCCAGGTTATGGTGAAAATAATGAATTTAATGATGAAGCTCTCAGTCCAAAAACAGGCAGACGGCAGAAACTAGCACACAGCTAAGTACCGGTAGCAACTGATACACAGGACAAAAACGAGAGCTAACGCTATCCAGGACTTTACAGTTCTACTGGAGCGGAAACAAGACGTGATTTAGACACAACGAACTTAGACACTGATTAACGACAAGGACCCGACGAAGAACACAGACACAGGTGGGCTTAAATACACATGGAGGGTAATCAGGTAAGTAGACACACCTGGGAGACAATCAACGGGGAGGACAGGACAGAGACTCACAGGGAAACAGGAACACATTGAAAAACTCAAAAACACACAGAAAACCACGGATCATGACATTTTCCCCCCCAAACATTTAATTGAGTCTGTGGAAGCTTTTACTGAAGGACACAATCTACAGTTTTTAAGCTATTTATTTAACAGACTTCATCTGTTTTTGAGTAGGTGAGCTTGTAAACTTATAATTCATATTTTCAAAATAAATTTGCTTAATGGAAACGCGGTAATTTTGAAATGAATCCATTAAAAAGTTTTGACACAAGGATGAGATGGGTTTTTTTCACATTAGTATAGATACCCAGAAGGCTGCCTCCACGTGAAGCAATAACCATGGCAACAGGAACTTGCTTGTATCAATACAAGTATTTATAATAGTTATTATACATTTTATTTAAAAGGTGTTTTCAGGGCACACAAGGTCACCTCACAAAAAAAGCAAATAAAATCCAAATAGAAGATAAAATAAAGAGATCCAAACGTGTGAACAGCAGAGCGTTCAGCTGGGGTTTAAAGACAGACAGCGTGTCGGAGTCTTTTACAGTGAGTGGCGAATGTGGACGTTTATTCGAATCATGTGTATAAGTTGCACATTTCCAGAATAGAGATGTTTTGTATTTCACTCATAAATCTGGCATGGCTCGACTGAAGGATGACTGTCTGACCAGTCAGCAGCTCCAGCTGAAGTGGGACCGGTACCACACGGCTCCTACTTCAAGTCCTGCGCAGAAATCCAGGATGATCAGTCTGGGTTAATCTAAACTCTAATAAACCATCATCAACATTCCCAGCACATCAATATGATCTCTGATCACAAGTTCCTGCTGAATCCTTCCATTGGCCATGTTCTCCATCAGAGCCAAAGCGCTCCACAATAAAATGGCTCACCTTTGCACAGCTACTTAAATGTGTGTGATTGTACACACACTTTGATCACCTTAAGAATAATCAAACCTGTTTGGAGTTAACCTGCTGATCCAACCCTGATTTCTTTTTCACAGAGAATGAAAGTGTCCCACAGAGAACGTGCATTCCATGCGCTTCGGTGAGCAGACCGCTGAGTTATGAGACAAAAACTGATGAAATGTAGTATTTACATTCGAGTGAGGTTTCACGTCCTTCTGTGTGTGCTACGTCACTGTCCGAGGATAAATGTGGTTCAATTAAAAGAAACTTAAAAGAAAAGTTTGGTTTCATGAACTCGGGTTGTCTGGAATAAATAGCAGTCATGAGTTTTTTAGAGGAGAGATAACAGTTCCCAGAAAATAAAACAAATTTCTAAGAAAGTGAATCAGAAATGAGTTTAGACTTGTTTGTAAAAAAGCAGTGAGAGGATTCTTAAGAATTTCAACATTTCTCAGCTGCAGAGATTAAACAAAACACACACACCTGATAAAAAGGTAATGAACATATTTGTGTAAAAGAAATGATATAAAACAAGTTAATTCCTGAGTCGTTTGGCTGTGGAAGGAAACCATTCCCCTGCCGCCCTCTCAGGGGAACGGTTGTTTTGTTGGATGAAAAACAAACACATCAATGCAGTTGGGAGCTTTGGGACAGGGTTGTGTGAGTGGTGGCACAAATCCATTTCCTGCCCTGCTCCACTACCGAAAAGCTTCAGTTTGACCAAAAAGCAAAACTGGATTTGCAGAATCAAAACAAACCAGAACCATAATTTCTGTCATGCCTCATCACAGATTCAACAATAAAGCTACCGACATTTGAAACTGAGAGTCCAGGACAGAACCACAAAGGACACAGAAAGCACTTAGTCCATCTTTTAGGAAAAGAACATGTAAGTAGAAACTGGAACTTGTGTTGGCTCCTCTGATTGTGGAAAACATTTTTGGGCTCCTTGGACTCCATCCATTGTTTCCAATCGTTCTTAGGAGCGTCAGTAGAGCCGCGGTCTCGCCAGGTGTTTGCTAACTGCTGGAGAAGCTGGAGACCAAAAGCTAAGGCGGAGCTTTGGGTTAATATGGGTTTTTTGTTATTATTTCAGATATTTTAAATATGCTCTATGAAAAAATATGTTTGCAGGCCAATTTTGAGCAAATATCTTTTGGCATTATGTTTCACTGAAAAATCCAGGAATAAGTGAATCTGCGGACACCGTGAACAGACGGTGCTCCTCTGCTGTTGGTTCCAGCCACAGTTAGTAAGAGCCATCGAGACAGGCTGCTGGAAAGTCAGGTAGAAAAATAATCCTTTATGTGTCTCTTCTGGGGAAGCTCATTTATACACACGTTAAAAACAATAATAACAAAAGAAAAAATTTTACGTACAAAAAAAAAATTATTCTAAATCATGCAAGCTAGGTAAAATGTAGCTATCTCTTTTGGAATATGGTTTTATATTTGTGCAGAAAGTCCATGGGCAACATCATAGGAATTAAAAATAAGTGAAAACACAGCCTTGTTGACCTGTATGTTTGGTTTGTGGGAGTGGTGGTTCTAAAGTTCAGCAGCCGCTGAACTTTAGAACCACCACCAGGAACAGAGGAACCAGGAACAGTTTGTGAAGTTAGGTGCAGGAACCTGCTGGTCGCCAACACAGCTAAAAAAACAACATTCCAGCTCACAGACGGCTTCCCTCCTGAACTCATGAGCTCGTTTCCTGACTGGCTCCACTGCAACTGAAACATGGCAGCAAGAATGGAGTTCTCACAAAAATTGACTGGAAATGTTATTTTTTTCTTCTTTTTTGTAATTTGCCATAATTTGGCACACACACACACACCCACGCGCACACGCATACACACACACACACACATGCGCACACACACACATGCATACCCTCGTGACTACCAGTAGTTCATTTTTGTCCTCTGTAGAGGACATTTATAAACTTGAATATCTCCCATCCCCTGCATTCTACTGAATTAATTCCTTTTGGTATCTCCAGAGGACATTTAGGGCTTTTCAATGATACCACATGTGAAGGGGTGGGACTTTTGTACGTACCTTTTTCTAATTCAGAAAAATGGCGTTCATCAGTACAAGCACATT
>NW_006800738.1:39617-79073 GCF_000485575.1 Poecilia formosa | reverse complement strand
AATTTTTTCAGTATGCTAATTATCTTACAAAGATTGTGGAATTTAAAAAAAATGGTGATTGGACAATATTTTTTTTCCTGGTAGTCAGGAGGATACAACAAAAACACAGGCTAAACTAAGATAAACAACATCCTCATACTGATGATTTCTTGTCACAGAAAAAGGAGAATTATGTTCCATAACCAGTGAAAAGTTGATCAGATCATTAGAAAACCTCCAAACAGCTTTCTGTAGAATGTGTGTCTGGCATCTGGATGAAGCTTTGTTATCATCGCTTTTGTTTTTTTATCAACTTTTGGCGAAGCTCAGTGACTAATTGTCCATCTTTATTTTAGCATCTGGTGTGTACAAATATTTCTGTTTTTTATTAAAGATGTGAGGAAGAACTGTTTATGACGCTGAATACCAGCAAATAACTTTTCATTTCACCCTAATAAAACCGTATTACATGGTTCCACCTTGGGACTGGCTACTAAAGTTTTCTTCGTTTGTATCTTCTGTTCTCTCATCAAAGAGTAAACCTGGATTGTCACGGTAACGGAATGGCTTCCCGCCTCCTTCTCTTGTTCTTTGTAAGTATTACTTGTTTAGTCACACAACCCTGACTGTCTGCAAAGATGACTTGTGATGTCTATGTGCTAAATCATCTCTGATGATGTCAGATTGTTTTATTTTCCTCCTTTTCCCTTAACTTCATCGGATGCATGTTGGTACGCGTCCAAAAATGATGAAAGCCTGCAACATGTGCAATGGTTTTACAATCGTCATAACTTTTTTATTTGTACATTTTATTCTGTCATCATTTTTACTGGTACATAATAAAACAAGCTAAAGAATGTGATGCTGTCTACTAAATCAATCTAATTGGCCATTTGTTCATTTATTTATTTGTTTAGTGATTAATTGGTTTCTTTCACTCATTTACAGCTTTAAAGGTGCGCATCACATGTTGACATAGACAAAAGTTTTGAATTAAAGGAGTAGTTTGAAGAAAAAAACATGTTATGTAGTCTAGCCGGGGTTTTTTTTGTTTTGTTTTGTTTTATTTTACATCCATATCGCATGTAAATTAGGATGTGGGAAGGAATGACAAAAAAACACAAACTCAGGTTGAGCAACTGACTCATTGGTTCCATATATGTTCATACTCGTTGCCACATTCAGAACATCACTTAGAGTTGATTTGAGCTCTGTGACATGGTGAATATCTTAATGAATGCATATAATGGCTGATATGAGCAGAAGTTGGGGACAGAGAGAGATGGATGGTTCTCTGAGAAATGATTGTGTGTGAAGATCAAAGTAGAGATGCATGTCTGGAAATCAGCAATAAGGTTGTGTTTAGATCAAATTTCAACCCCCTTCTGATCCTCACTTTGAACTTAAAGTTGCAATCATCCTAATCTTCAGGCAAGTTGTCTTCAACACAGTTAGAAGGTCAAATAGATGAGGTCTCTATCATGCCACTGGCTGATTCAAAATTTGTGTTGCCAAATTATTGGACAGCTGTACCTAATAAAGTGGACGGGGAATGTATACTAAGAAGAGTGAACACTGGATGGGAAAGGTGATTTAAAAGGATATAGACAGCTACTCATTTTCATCATTTTTATAGAATGCAAGAAACAAAAAATTAACAGTGAAAATAATAACTTTGCTTTACATTTTTCTAGGTTTTTTTAAGTCTCACCGGCCTGTCAGAGGAGAATTGTCATGATCATTTCTTCAAAGAACACTGGGTATGCCAAGTTCTGTGTTTTTTGTTTTTGTTTTTGTTTTTTTGGAAATGCTGTCAGTTGAATAATATACTGAAAATCCTTTCTGTCTGTAATATGTGTGTGAAACTCACAACAGACAAGTGTTCATTTGTACTTGCATTCAGTAAAAACACTGTTCTCACTCAACAGCAGGGAGTGAGAACACAGTAGCATTGGTTGACCGGAAGCATTTTGGTCAATTTTAGGTTTTCTTTTGCTTTTAATTGTCTCTCAGTTGTTTTGGTTTCCAGTTTATCAAATACAAAAAAGTAATCCTCCATAAGTTAAAATTGAATGTTTAGCCAGCCAGTCAAATGTAGCAATCAAGTATTTCCATCTCATTAAATTTCATGAACGTTTAACTTTCTAGTCAGGCATGTGCAGGGGGAGCCCCGCCCCTTTTATTCTTTACAGCAGGCCACAGGGCCGGCCCAAGGTAATATGGGGCCCTAGGCAGAATCATGATTTAGGCTCCCTGACCCCCTCCTACTAAGAACATCAGCATCACAAACAGTGTGTAAATGTAGATTTAGTGAAGATTACACCATGCTGTAACCATGGTAACACAACAATCAAACTATCCAGATGATTCTTTGCACTTTTACAAAGTAAACTTCTTAATTATATCCTAAATGCATAATTTATTTATTTATTTTTATTCTCTACTGAATACATTAAGTAAAATTTAATAGCACTGCCATTCTCAATAAATGAATGCTACACGTTTAGATCTATTATCTGTTTTACAATTCAACCATTTCTAGGGGCCCCTGAATGTCTGGAGGACCCCTGAATGGCCCCTATCAGCAGCTACTAAGTTTTCTTTACCTTGATTTCTCTCAACCTTTTAATTCTAGATCTCAAAGGTTCTAACATCAAAAAGTGATGTAGAGTTAACCCGTCTGAGCTTTTTTGATCTTTAAAGCAGTCTGCAGCCAAGTTGTTACAGAAGTAGTAGAGTTTATTTATTAAAATAGCAGCAAAATTGCTTATTTCATAACTTCATAACCAGTGACCTTCTCTCCTCTGGTCTCAGATCAGCTCAGCCCTCCAGAACTGTCAGCAGCAGAAACAGAAACATTATACCTGTCAGGGAAACATAGACTACATTTGCTTTGCTTTGTCCCCACATGATGACAATGATATAGTAGGTTCCAATTAAATATTAGATTCTTTATTAATATGGGTTGTTGCTATGTTGATATACGGTGTTTTAAGATCTTGTTCAATCTGCCCCTTTTTTACTTTGAGCCCTCGCCCCTCCAAAGGTCTCTGCACGGCCCTGTTACTTCTTACCTCTTAGTGGAAAAATAGTAATACTGATAAAGATTTTTTAAAATATACTAGTTCATTGCTCACAGCTTTGGTTATAATGATCTGTATATGATGTAACTGAAAGGATTAACTGTAAATATCGTCTCTGTGTCTTATTTTGTGCTTATTTTAGAACGGCACAAACATGACTGATCTGATTCTCCTAGTAAATGCCACCAGCACCGAGGTAACTTGATGATGCAATGATTATCTTTGAGAATCGGAACCATTCTGTATGTTTCAATGAGTTGCACTTTTACCTACATTTGAAAGAGTGTGCATTTATCTGTTCTTTTTTGCAGAAAATCCTAAATTGCACTATATGGAAAAACAGAGGGCGAGAATTATTTGATAAAATCAATAAGGATTGCTTTAAAGGCCTAGTGAGTGCATTTCTTAGACATATCAGAATTTCAATGGCAGTGTCTTTTTCTTGTCTTGTTTTTCCACCTGTTGATGTTTTTGATCATGTTTTTCTTTGTTTATAGAATCTGGACACAATCTGTACACAGACAACTGAAGGGAAACACAAAATCCATGCATTTCACTTCAGGTGTTTTTATGCCAGACTATACAAAGTAAATTACACAACTGAATCCGCAAAAGAAAGTAAGAAACAATGACACCTAACAATTGTGCCTTATCATTTGAAACAGAGTGAGATCAAAACAGAGAGAGCTCAGGTTGTGATATTAACACAGCAAGCGTGTTCATGTGAAGGCCGATCCAGTCCATCACCATTATTATTCATACCTCTGTTCTTTCATTTTACATCTATTTCTCCAGAATAGAAGTGAAATTCATGTTTTAGAATAGTGAAGCCAAAGTTTTCTTGCAGATCTCCAAAAGAGTCTGTGAATGGGGGAGAGAAGAAGTAGACCTCCCAACCTATTATTATTTATTGAGAACAAATTATTTGATTGGATGCTTTGATTGGACCATTCGTGGAGATGCTGAGATCAGCAACTCTGATAGGAAAAACAGTTATTGTGACATACAGGGGAAATAGTGAAGTGGAGAAAGATGCACCGATCAGACTGGATCAGAACTGATTCTAGATAAAGAACTGAAGATGGATGGAAGTAAATACAGAACAATCCAGAGAGAAAACCTTCCAAAGTGTTAGGATCCTGGTTGTTGAGTTGTTTTGGTGGTTTGATTTGATTCTAGCTTCATTATTATTTTGTGTTTTTATCTTGGTTAGATCTGTCTTGATCCTGTTTTCCTTTAGTTCAGTTCTTCTCTGTGTTTCTAGTTGTTTATTTCTTAGTTATAGTTATTCTTTGCTTCTCTAGTTTTATGATGTTTCTTTAGTTATTCTGTAGTGTTAGATTTATTTCCTGTTCCCCTGTGTACTCTCCCTCGCCCCCTGTGCCACTCTCTCACTCCCTCTCCTCTGTGTGCCTTCTGCTCTCCACTCACACCTGTAATCACTTAGCTAATCAGCCTAGATCTTATGTTCAGCATTCCAGAACTTGCATTCGATCACTTCATTCTCGGTCACTTCTTGCCGGTTCCTTTTATCTAATTCAGTCACTTCCTGGTTCCACTTCATGTTCTTTGTGTGTTTTCTTTCCTTAATGTTCTTTGGATTCCTTATTTGTCTTTTGTCCTTGCTCCTGTGTTTTGTTTTGGGGGGTTTTTTTGTAAGTTTTTGTATTTAACTTTTTTTCGCCATGAGAAACTGCTATGTTTGCTAAGAATGTGTACACAACAACGATTTAAATTTAACTTTATATACAAGTGAGGTACATACAGATTCAAGTCTGTTGGTCACAGTGCATTGCAGCAAATATTTAAAGACAATCATTGCTTTTATTGTGAATAAATTATTTTTAATTGTAATATCATTCACTAATATTCATATTTCTTATTTTTAGTCTATGAAGATTGCCAAAACTTCAGTGAGTACTTCATTATGGTGTTACTGCACACTTAAGCTTTTATTGTTTTTCCTAATGTGGACATTTGAGTACTGTATTGTCTTCTGTTCTTTGACAATTGTACATATATTTTTATTATGCAGCTTTTCTAAAACTAACCATGCTGTATGTTTCAGGTTCTGAGATCAATACTTTGCAACAGCTATGGAACAGTTTAGATAATGGTAAGTTTTAGCATCTTGATTTAGTTCATTGTTTTACCTTCTATGTTTGGATTTTAATGTTACTGCATGTTTTGGGAACTACAAGTGGAAATGAGCATGTTAGGCTCTAACCTGGTGCAGTAAATAAATTCATTTGTTCATTCAAACACAACAAAATCTAAATTGTTATTGCAACTTTAGAAAGTCAGCAATGAAGCTCTTTATTCATGACTACTTTACAATCTTGCTGATTTTAGAAATTGTATTTAATATTTAACTGTGGCCCATTTCATGCAAAACACAAACATTTAACTCATTTCTCATTACATTATTGCCTAATTTGTCCACTGACATTTAATTTTTCCTCATTTGTTGATGTTTCTTCTTGTTTGTTTTTTCTTATTTTTTTTATTTGTCCACAAGCCTTCAATAGTCACTGAAACACGGATCAGACATAATCATTGTTGGTAATTAGGAATTACTCTGCGTCTCTCTTCTGACAAAATGCTATGCCAGGGAAATCGCTATTAAAAAATGACATAAGTCAGTTTGACAACTCTATCAGAGTCCCTAAAATGTTTTTAAAAATTAATTTGAACTTGTTCACCAAAGGAAATCTGAATATTGTGAAAATCCAACTTTTGGTTCGAGTCTCTGGAAACTCTACAAGCTAGATCTCAAAATAACATAAATAATAGCTTCTTTTTCTGCCCTTTTCTTACATTTCAGCAAATTTTCATAGAACTAAAAATAAAGTAGGAAGTCAAGTATTCTCATTCTTTCCTTGAAGCTCAAAAACTACAAGGAAGTTTCCTCTGAGTTGAGATTTTTCTACTGCGTATTTGGAGTCCAGATGTGGACAGGTCTTGGAAACTGCAGGGTTTGGAAATATCCATGGCTGGGACAAAGTGTGAAGCCAAATGACTTCAGAGGCATAAATCAGACGCAATATTGATTTCTGTAGCTTTCCTTCTTTGGTAAATGGAGGCAGTTTGGAACCACCAGGACATTTTGTGGGGCTGAATGATTGTAGGAGGAGGGTCTTACCCAGAGAGGTAACCAAAAACCAGATGGTTACTTATGAAGGGCAACGAGCTCTGCAGCAATCCGTTAACTGGATATGGTTCCCAGATGGATGACAGTAAAACTGACATGGCAGGTGCCACAGACAGTTGTTTGTTGAAAGGAGCTCTTACTCTGGGTCAAGCTGATGTAACACCCAGCTTGTTGTGTGATTTAGATTTTTGTTTCTTTTTGTTTTTGTATTTATTTTTACAAATTGAATCAAGGTATCTCATTTTTCCACAGAGGACTACAATAAACGTGTAGCAGTAAACAGAGCTAAACTTAATCATCCTGAATTCATCCTTCACTTTTCAGGGTTATTCAAGCCTTTTTCCATGGCCTGAGTGACTCAGAGAAAAACATCTTGTGTTTCTCTTTATATATTATGTTTCTTAATATGCATGGATTGGGAAAAAAATCCACAATAAATTCAAACCTCTACTCAGTTATTGTTTTTGAAATTCTTTACAGTCAGGTGTATAATAATAACTTTTCTATACTGTGTTGTACAAATTGTATAATTATTCATGTCAGTGTTTTAAAACTTTCTGTTAAGAGTTTGTTAGAGCTGTGATGTGATTTTCTTTTCCTAATCCTGACTTTCATGGTTTATTGTACCTTTTGTTTCTTGGGCCTTTATTAGTCACTCTCATATATTAGAACTTACTCACAGTAAGTTGTAGGATATGTTGATTTTAGATGAATCAACATCTCCACTAACTTATTTACATTTTTCAGGTTTACCTATATTTAGTCCCCATCAAGTGGTCTCCAATTGATCCAAATTGGTAACCAAAATTACAGCATTTGTTACATTTTCAACTGCTGTGAATCTCGTTCACACTGCACAATGTCAAACAAACCAGATCCTTTGAAAAATTTCCTGTCTTCGCCTGTGGAGGCGCTGCATCAGGTGACAATAATCAATCGAATGTTGAACAGCTGTGGAGAAGTGCAAGTTGGCAGACTGAGGGAAGGACACTAATTACACACAGAACACAGAGGGAGCTGAAGACTAACAACAATATCAGAGAATAACCAATATGGATAGGTGGAAGGGTATTGGCAGGAAGGCCTGAAACCAAAAATGCCCCCCAAAAAACTGAGTTTAGGCAGGAAACTCAGAGGTCATTCATAGAACCATGTCTCAGATGACGCTGGATAGAGCAAAGGAGACTAAGAGTCTGATGTTGAAATTCCAAGGATTGTCAGTGGATGAATTGTGGGAGGCAACCAGTACACTAGTGGTGGAGAAGTCCAGAAGACCAGTGGCAATGTAAGAGCACTGGAGGCTGGCACAAAACTGCAGGAGCTGGAAAGCCTCATCTGGAGAACAACCAGGAGGCTGGGATAACTCACAGAGAGTCTTGTCTGTAGATTAACTGGAGAAAAGTTCCGGAAGGATTTAGAAACCCAAAGAGGATCCCTGGAGTCTTGTTCACTGAACTGCAGAGACGTCATGTAGACTGTGGCCACTGAACTCAGAGAATCCCAGGAGGTCACTCTTTTGCCATCCACCTTTTCATTTGGAGGACAAAGGAAGAAGCTCTCAAACCCCAGAACACCATCCTAACTGTGAAGTTTGGGGTTGGGGTTGTTGTGGGGTTGTCTGGGTTACTTTCATCATCATCAGTAAAAACAGTGTAGTCCCAGGCCGTCAGTGTGTGAGAACTTACTGTTAAGAGTTAAAGCTATGTTGTTTGTTAAAGCTAATCCTGACTATTGTGTGGTTCAGTGTACCTTTACTTTTTAGACAAATTTTTTATTTGAATCTTTGTCATTTACTCTCCGCTTATATATTATAGAACTTACTGAAATGTTTGTAATTTTAGATGTAACATCTGCAGGAGCCACATCAGTATCTCCACCAACTACATCAACATTATGTTCAACAACTACACTGACAACATTCACCCCAACTATGTCATCGTCACTTGGCACAACTACATCGACAACATCTCCAACAACTACATCGTCACTTAGGACAACTATGTCGACAACAACTACTTTAAAGTCACGTAGGACAACTACGTCAACAAGATCTCCGACAACTACGTTAACGTCACCTAGGACAACTACATCGACAACATCTCCACCAACTACGTCAAAATCATCTTTAACAACGCAGTCAACGGACTCTAACCCTAGTTTGCCATGCTCTTTCCAAAGTGGTAAGATTATCCACTTTATTTGGTCATTTCATTGCTGAAAAATATTCTTTGATTATTTTTAATAACTGCAACTCTGCTTGCAAACTCTGCCTTTACCTTATGACCATCACTGGCAGTCCAGCTGGCTTATGGCTATACAGCCACCTTCACTACAGATACTGCGTATTCTGACACATTTCTATCCGGACCAGAATTAACTCCTTCAACAATTATAGCAGCAATAAGTATGTGTCAATGGCCAGCATTTGCAACCCCAGCCTGTCACCAACTCACCACTGTTCTTTCCTTGGAACAGTTTCGATAGATAGCGACCACTGTATGGCAGGAGCCCCTCAGGAGAGCGGAGGTTTTGGAGAGGTTCCCACCCAGTCACTTTGCTCACGATTTCCCTGATGCTAGCACATCAACTTTGAGGAACAAATGTTCACCCGTTGCCTTAAAGACTATGTCCCACCCAGTGTGAAGTACCAAGACATAATGAATGTTATTCACCTTATTTACAAGTGGTCATAATGCTATGCCTGATCACCCATTTCATCAAAAAAAAATTCTGATGGTTATCTGTACATCTACCCTAACATCAAAACAATCACCAGATTTGTCACCAAAAACTACTCGTACAACTACAAGAACAAAAACAGAAGGTTTCTTCTTTTTTATTATTTGTCTTTTTTTTTGTTTGTTTTGTTTTTAGTACATTTGACTAGTATTATTACAACTTAGGAGTACAATTTTACTCCATGTATTAACTTGCCTAAAACACCTAAACTGAAAATATTAAATTTAGACTCTCAAGATAAAACTTATGATTAGTTTTGAATAATCATTATGATTATTCAAGTCATAATGATTATTAACACTTATGCATTTAATAACATGTGTTAGTATGCCATACAAACATAATTGAATTAATAGTTCTTACTTAAAGCTGAAGTTCTTAAAATCTGTTCAATTTTGTATATTACTTTGTTGCCATAATTGTTTTTAAGTAGACACTTGCCAAACCTTTCTGTATGCACACAGTACATGAATATATGGTTTTCGAAAATATATGTTCATATTCACGCTGCATGACTTCCACCTTGCACATTTTTTGTGAAGCCTACCATAATTTTACTGAAAATGCCCAATAGAAGAGATGGTTATGCATCTTTTCATTACTTATTTTTCCAATGATTACATGTCTTGCATAAGTAGTTTAATAATGTCATTAATAAGCTTGCTTAAAATTCTAACATTATTTTATGCTTTTGTCATTTCCAGTGCCTCATATGAGTCAGAGAACAGGTAAGCTCTTGATGTTTTTGCAAAGAAAATAAAAATAAAATCACAATAAAATAAAAATAAAAATTATAGCAAAATCTAGGCTTATTTCATGTGACTGAGGTCAAACTGTTGTGTTCACAGCCAAACAGACTTTAAAAAGAAACTGGAAGAAGAGTTAAAAGGAAATAAACAATATAAAAAAAATCTAAGAAAGAAGTGGCAACAATTTATCCATTAGTTAATATGAACAAACCTCTTATTATTATAATAATTCTTTTTAAAAAAAACATCACTAGAACTGCTACGGGTTTTTTCTTTCCTTTCTTGTAATTTTAATTTTTAAAAACACATATTGTGTGTTTTCTGTACAGGGAAAGTCAAATAGTTGTTTATGTTCTATGAATTTATACATAGTTAGTGGTTATGCCTTACACAATATTTATTGTGATAATTAAGCTAAAAAAATTAAACTTAAATTAAAAAAATAAGTTCAAAAGTCTCACACAACAGAATATTTCCTCATTGTTAATTCTTCCTTACTAACAGCTGTAAAAAAAAAAAAAAAAGTATTTTTGGAAAGAAAATAATAAAGAAAACACTAGATTAAGCAATGTCAATAAAACTGCGAGGATCTTTTTTTTTCTTACAATTTACTGAATTTTATTTCAGAAAGTATTGCATGATTTGTTTCCAGGGAAAGTCAAATATTCTATGAACTTATTCATAACCTAGTTGTGCTCATCATACAAAATCTCTGTCTCCACAGAAACATCAACACAAACATGTAAGTGTTTTTGTTGCTGTTGTTGCTACATCTACATGTACAGAACGGAGTCGATTTGAATGATATCCACTCTCCGATCTGTTCATGAAACCAGGGCAAACCGCCTGCATCCTGGTGTTGTTGGTGCTGTCCATCACGGGGAACCTCATGCAGGGGCTCAACTCTTTCCTGCAGACGCGGAAACTCAAAATGAAGCAGAAGCAGATGGTGAGCCTGAGCGCTGATCACCAACAAAAACACACATTCATGCAGGGGTTCTCAAATGCTTCAGCCTGCAACCCTAAAAGTAACAGTTTAAGAGACAGGCTGCCCCATACTGGCAGCCTGGTAACCCCTAAAAATACTTGGGTTTATTTCCCTATCTTTATTACAGAATTAATATATAGAGTCAAATGATTATAGATATTTCTTTTTTTTTAAGGAGTAGAAGGCATATTACTGTACAGAATTTAAAGAGCCATTTAATTGTACATTTATTTATTTCGTATTATTAGTTATGAAATAATATTTAGTTTTAGCTCTACATACACCTCAGGGGTCATGTCATAAAACCCCGCCCCAACTTTGGGAGCCTCTGCATTTTTACAACATGGTTGGTTTTGTTTGTTTATGATTACCCTATTTAATTTTTTTGTATTCGTTCTGCTGTTTTTACCCTATTAATAGATGTTTTCTCCACAAATTCCAACTAAAAACCTGTTTTGATCCTTCAAGATCTAAAAAGGAATCGCTCTGCTCAGTTAATCTTCTGAAGTCTCAGAAAACCTGCTTGCAGAACACTGGCCCCATTGGCGGGCATTACCCGCCCACAGAGTCGGTCCTTGGACCTGAAGCTGTTTGTTGTTTTTACCTTAAAGTGGGCAGCTCTCTGTAATTCCTATATCAATGCGATACAGTAGGGGCTTCCGCACTTCCCATATCTGTGCCTTCTGTCACATTTTTTCAGGAGTTAAAACTCTTTAATCTGTTGTAACCTGCTTTTCCGAGCAGCCTTTAAACGCAACATAAGCGCTAAGATGCTCGCGCTGGGTTTACACCTGTGCGTCAGCGAATAAACAGAAAAACAAATTAGTCAGTCTTAAATAACCAGGAATAAAATATTTCAGTTGATTTACATCTCCAGTTTTCCTCATGCTTGCTTCTAACATTTGCTGATACTTAATTGGATCCATAAATGTCACTACCTTGTAAAATGTGTCTTTCATTTCTGACTGCAGCCACCTCTTCCATAGAGTGCCGCCTCATCACAGGAAATGAATGTAGAGGAACATTTCTAAAACGATGTTTAAAACTAACTGACTTGCTATAAACCTTCCTGATTTAAAAACCTGGAAAAATAGGAATCTTCAGACACGGTTGGTTTGAGACAACAAAACACTTTTTGAGAATGTGCATGTTTGATATGGATTGGTTGTTTCTAGACCGCGCTGGGAGAAGGCAGAGGAAATAATTTTTTCACAAGTTATCTCTCATGCCATACTGTCAAACACAATGACAGTTCAAACAAATATGTAAAAAAAAATATTTTTTTAATAAAAGTTGCATACCACAGCTTTAATTTCACTTAGGAGAGGACGGGTCAGGAGGAACGTGGCAACAGATATCTGTAATTTAAATGCAAGCCAAGGTAAAACTGTTTGGACTGGCTGCAGTCCAGACAGGAGGCTGTTTTCTATTATCATTTTATAAAGATTGTTTGAATTTCTGTCAGCAACAAATACATTGTTTTTGTTGTGTAATTGTAAAAAGAGTAAAGACACAGAGAAACCCCTATAGACTCACTGGAATGATGCTAACTAGGTTGTAATTGAACACAGCGTTGCTCACCTTTTTCACTGGGACAGGGGCTTATGTTGGTATCGGGGATTAGAGCTGCTGCTGACTGTTGTCAAGTGTGGTAAAAGGTACAGAGACAATTTAAATATATAAATATCTTGGCATTTCTTTTCCTTAATTCATTAAATGGTACGGAGGCAACAGTAGTATTTAGCTAAGCTAACTATGCTAAATGGTTGATAATCACACACAGTCTACTCACCTCTTGGAGGAAAACTGTGTTACAACTAGACACTCTTGTCTTTTTCTCTCCTATCTCTCTATTTTTAATTTTTTTTAAACTTGACTTTATTATTTTTCTAGGCAGCATAGTAACTGCCACAGTCGTTCTTGTCTTCTACTGACTGCTGTTGAAAACGTCACCGTCAAGCACGCTAAGCAGGAACAAACCATTTAACATAGATACTGTGGGAGTTCAGTACTTTTTGGTCTGGGAGGGGTAACAATTCATTTTTACTGCTAAAAACAATTTTAAAAAACACTAACAGTAATTAACAGGGCCCCAATTTTTTCCTATTTCTGTAAAAAAAAAAAAAAAAAAAAAAAAATTATAAGTTTTTGTTTTTGTGGGGGGGGGCTGTGGTCAGAATGGTGCCAAGATTAGAATCATGGCAGCAAACCAGCAAAACCCAAAGAAGTTGGCACAGTTTTTTTCCCCCAGACTTACCGACTGTGTTGAGTAATACTGTTGGATGCAGGTAATGTTAGCTAAAAGATGACTAGCTAATACCAATATAGCTCCTTAAGCTTGTTAACGAGTAGCCTGTAGGCTACTGATGTTGTTGTCTGTGTTCAAAAGTGGGTAATACTTGTTACATTCACTTTAGTAACTTTTTTGGAAAAAAGGTACTTATATAAGTAGTTTTACTGCACTGTACCTTTTTCTTTTACTTGAGTAATATCATTATTGTTACGTAGATTCATCCCCTCTCCATCCTCCAAATTAAGCCTGTCCCACCACTGTTAAACTGGTCTGGTCTTGGCCAGCAATTTGGCATGTAAGGCAATACATAGAATGAAACGCAATGAAATGCATTCCCCTTCCAACCTCTAACACAGCTGTTTTATGTAGCGATCTGAGTTTGTATAGCTGAACTTGCAGAGCCACAAGGAGTTTCTTTTAAGGAGGGAACCATCTGATGCTATATTTGAAACAAAAATAATCCAATAAAAAATTGGATTGAATAGAGAGCTGAAACTTCATGACACACACAGGAGTAAATTATGGCTGGCTGCCACATCTCTTACTGGTATTTGTTTTTCTTTCAAATTGCATAATATATTGGTGCATAAAATTATATCAATGAGAGCAATATATTTCCAAAACCTTAAACTAACAAACAGGCATGTCTAAACAGGGTTGGAGTAAAGCACGTTTTGTATCTGTATTTGTATTTAATATACAAAAACAACGTCATCAAAACAAATTTCAATTAAAATGACTCAAAACATGGTTTAATGAAGACTTTTTCTCTTTTAGACTTTTTGGTGTTATATATATATATAGGCTTATCTCAACTGAACTTTTACACATTTCATCAACAAACCTCGCTGCATCTTATTGAAGTTTTTACATGTCAGACTATAGGAAAAGGGTATAACCCTGTTGCTTTTAACACACTGACAATTCCTGTCTTTCTTATCTTCTTGTGCAGAGTGCCGAATGCATCTGCCTAAATCCAGACGTAACGGCGGCAGAAAAAAGCCCAGAGGAAGGCTTAAGTTACTCGAACGAAAGTGTGCATTGAGGACCAAACTCAGGACCTCATTTCATCGAACTCTTCGCTCTCTGGTGGGAGGCAACTCTTTTCCTGGATGAAATGTTTCTAACAGAATGAAGACACGAGCCTCGCAATCATTTTGTCCACTAAAAACAAACAACAGCAACAACAACAACAAAAAAGAAAAGACATGAGAGAAGACGTTGCAGGAAGCTACGTTGGTCACAGAGTCTTCAATCGGAGGCTGAACTCCAGCAGCACAGGTCACATCACTCCATTTGACTGATTGCTGTTCCTCTGGAGCCGGGCTGAGGCGTGTGTGTGTGTGTGTGTGTGTTTGTGTTCCTCTCATGATGCTCAGTTATGTGAACTGTAATGGTTACAGGAAGAAGAACCAATAACTGAATCTAATGTTTTAGTAGAAACTCAGGTGCACTGAACTGTACTGCATTCACTGTGGAGTACCTGGTGAAAGTATTCATACCTGTTGGAATGTTGTTGTTGTTGTGTGACTACTACAAACCGTCAAGTATTTTAGTGGGATTTTATCTTTTACACCAGCACAGAGAAGAATTCAGTTGTGCTACATGGAAAACCCTTAAAACTGGTCGCCACTCAATCTTGAACATTAGTGTTGAAGTTCTGCCAAATATTCTCGACTGGAAGGTAAACCTTCGTTGTCGTCTTAAGTCTTTTACAACCTCCCAAACATTTTCAACAAATATCAAAAGCCTCCCAGTTCCTGAAACACATCCCCACGATAAGATGGTATATATCCACCAGATATACCAACCCCATGTGCCATGGATTTTAAAGCTGAATTTTGGTCTCCATCTTCTACAAGTTTGCTAGCTTGTGTCAACCTGCGGCGTTATTCTCTACAGTGTAGCCTGGTGAAAAGCAGTGTGTTGTTGTTCCATGCTTTAATTGAATGGATCTGATTTTACTCAGTATGGATGGGATATTCGTAATGCACCTGCTGGATCGTGAAGGAAGCTACGCCATAAAGCTTACCGGAGATTGCGGGCGCTGTAAACAACTTTCCCCCTACTGCCAAGAGAGAAGTGAAAGCCAAACGACACCAGGAATAAAATGTCTTAAACATTCCTCTTGCTTCGACTTTAATTGCTCAATATTTGGAAGCGTGGCCAACACAGACTGAACGATTTTGTTGACTTCCTCCACTGCCACATGCAGATACAATTCTAAAACATAACAAAACCGCAACATCATTGTTCGCAACTCAACTTCTGTTAACTGATTGGATGAACTGAACCTGAGAAATCAAACTCCAATGGAGACATCCCAGACATATCACTGAAGAGAGATGAGAATCAAGCAGAACTGTATAGGAATTTAATGATTAGGCTAACTTCTGCGCGTTAGTGTTCTACATAAAACATTCTACATTGATGTTTGATTGAAACCTGACATGTAAAACATTTCAAGGGGTATAAATATTTTTGGTAGGTACCGTCAAAATTCTAAAGGGGAAATTTAGAATATCTAAGTTTCACTTGAAAAGCTGCAGACTGAGGAAAAGCTCGGGGTGTTATGAGATTCCACAGCATCGTTGTGCCATGGTGTTTCTGGAAATGTGAAATCTGTCCTCTGAGCTACTGTCCATCGTCAAAATGTGATTTCATCTGATGAGAAAAATGTAAGCCATTCTTACAGCTCCCACTTATGAAGGTAGGAACTTGGACCTGACACATTGTCTTGTGTTTTCGACTCCTACCTTTAAGTTCAGAAGGAAGTAGTTATTGAAATACTTCCCTGTTGTGTTGATGGTGACATTCAGCCACAAAAGCGTTGAAGTGCCCTCCATCGCATTAAATTTGGCAGCAACAATTTGGATAAAGAAAAACAAAGTGAGAGACGAGGTACAAAATATTTGCAAGCCCACTGAGTAAGTGAGCCCGGCTTACTAGCCAGTTGATAGGAGTTAGCTGGCTGCGTGGATGCGTCCTATCAGTACTAAACCACAGTGGTAACTTTTTATTGCTTTTGGGCTTCATTTAAACATTGTCCTAAAATGTGAAGCACCCAGATTGATCAGGTTTGAACTTAAATATCTTACATTTACCAAAAACGCTCACATTTATGAAGCTGAGGTTTTTTGCGTGTGTGAAAAATAAAAAGGAGGGTGGGGGGTGTCACACAAATCTCCATGTCATACGCTGGATGTATCATTACACCCCTAGAAAGAACTAATGCTTTTCTAGCCGACTTCTCTGAGTGTGTTTACTACTGGTGTAGGGTGTGGATGTCATATACAGCACCTGGTGAGCTTAAAACATTGCGAAAGAAGTTTGTAAATGTGTATAGAGTATTTAAGGTTATGCTATTAAAAAAGAGATTTTCATTTTAAAGTTAATACATGAAGTGTTTAATTATCCATTAAAAAGCTATATACTGGTATATTGGATTGCCATTGCCATTATTGTTTTTTTTTTGTTTGTTTTTTGTTTTAACATTGAAAATGTTGCTGACCAAATAAGAAGTATATATTTTGTGAAAAGTATGTCAACTCAGAGTTTCTTCGCAACCGTTCTGCTTGCTTTGTCATGGGGGACATAGAGTGTGGAAATGTTAATATGGTTGGTTGTGATGTGGTCAAACGTAAAAAAAAGAAAGAAAGGGGAAAAAAGAAAGCTTATGTGTATATATTTGTGACCTTATTTATTGCTTTCCGCATATTAAAATACAGACTTTTGCTTGTTTGAGATATGCAGCTATTTTTAACAGTGGGACCAATAACAGAGACTTACTGAATTATCTTTTGTTTGGACGACCGGTGACAGTTTGCTAATTATGTTTTGGTCAGTTATCAGACATTGCACTATTAGCACTATTATTGAAAGCTACAACCACACGGTTTCTTCTTTTTTCTGGGACTCAATGTGATAAATCAACCTAAAGGGATTCATACCTGTAAAGTGAAAAAAAATAGAAATGTTTTTTCTTTTTTGTTTGTTTTTTACAAATGAAAAATGCAAAAATTAACTTTTTGAATCATTGTTTTCGTAGCACCAACCTTCAATAGAATCTCAGCTTTCTGTCTCTTCAGGTCAGTCTTTACCAGCTTCGTAAAGCTGAGATTATATTTTACAATCTCATGACTTTTGAAGGTAATTGGTTTCACCAGTTTGTATTAAACACACACCAAACTTTTCAGGTTCTTATTTTTAAATATTAAAAGAAAGGAAGAAAGAAAGAAATTCTTGTGAAACTTGTGTCAGTTTATCAAATAAAATCCCAACACAAAATACATAGGGGTTTATGGATGCTACACAGAGGCCGCCTGTTTGTGCAGCTCTTATTTGTATCAGAGATTTAAACAGTTTTTATTGCTGAACGTGAAACTCTGAAACGCCGACTCTTGGTTTCAAGCGGAAGGTTTTGCTCAGTATGCGCCTCAAGCTGGTTTGCAAAAAAGGTGAAGCTACTGAGTAACGGCTCAGCTGTGGCAGAAAGACTCGTATAGTCTGTCAGCTGTACAGATGTACATTAAAACAACTTTAATCCTTCAGATTATAATTTCAGTGCAACGTTTTAAAGATGTTTTGTTGTTTCGAAATGGTTATGTTAGAAAGCAGAGTAGCTAAGCTTCCAGTGCAGCAGTATTTGTGTGATCAAGCCTCGGTTTGGTTTTTGTATCACCTATGTAGAAACATGGAATGGTTTTACAAGCATAAAGAATCTATAAAATACAGGAATTCAACAAACAAACCACGTGTCGTCTTCTGTCTGTTCAGCATCTGGGTTTGGACACCTGATGATGTGTCTTATTGCTTTTCTTCTTTTTCTTTTTCTTTTTTACAACAGAAGCACATGTTTTCAGATCTGATGTTTTAACATGAGGCTGCATGCAGATTGGGAATGCATTGATGTCGGGAGCCATGGGAAGACATTCATAGTGCTTCAGTTTTTACACCTTTTTATGTTTCTTTCTTATTCCAAAATAAATTTTAAAAATTCTCAAAATTCTGCAGTAGGAATTATTGGTTTGCGGGAAAAGTTTTGATGCTTCTGCCAAGCTTTTCTGAATAAGTTTTCACCGTCTCCACTCAGCACAGTAGAAGCTGGAGATGTGAGTTTAATTTTCTCTGTGACTGAGCTCTTCAGTCAGTCTGCTCGTACTTCAAACAAATCTCCTATTAAAGTAACAAAACGTATTTTAATTGGTTAAAGCCTTTAAAAGAAAATCACTCTAAATTGTGAAAAAAAAAAACATATTTTTTATTGCCAGTTTCATGTATTTTCCAGGCACATAGTGGCATTTTATAGCACAATTACATAACTATGCTACCTTCAGTCATTAGGAAAATGCTAAAAAATATCAAACATGACTTAAAGGAAATTTGACTTCATAAAGTGACACCTTGAAATTGGGCCTCTGTCTCTTTAAGAAACTCCTGCTCCTTCTGAAACTCCGCCTTCAGGAATTCATCACAACATGGCTCCTCTATTAACTCTTTAAGAATGTTCTTAGGACGTTTCACTGAGAATTAGCTCCTATAATGAGCTGAACAGATGAGCAGCTCCACCAGTTGTTTGCTAATTACTCCTGGCTAGTCTGAAGGAGCTGAGTCGGCTTCTAGAAACATTGGAAGGATGCGTCTGGCAAAGGCTGGGAATTAACGTGATTTCTGCTGATTATTTCTGATGACTATTTATTCTGTGTTGAATTCCGTGCCAGAAATTTTGCAATCTTCTTTGGAATAAGGAGTCAACATAACAAACTGAGAAAAGTCAGCCGCAGTGAAACCTTTCCAGCTACACTGCAGCAAAATGACTCATAACATCTTCAGTTTCATAAATGAAAACACCAGAGAATCAAAATCAATCAGATGTAATTTCAAAACAAAATCTGTTAAAAACTCCTGTTTAAATCACAGAACGAATCTAACTAACATTCTACTTTTGCAGAAAGGCGTCTCATGCCTCTTGGGTTGCGCCTCCAGCTGCTCTGCACATCCACAGCTCAGAACGTTTCGTCTGTTCCTTCTGAATGCAGAGTGAAAACCTTCCAGCTGTTTGCCTCCATCCGTCTTTACAACCATTTTTCATGTTTCTCTGACAGGGAAACTCGCCAAGGTTCTGGGAGTTGTGCCAGACAATTTCCATGGCTCAAGAAAGATATATTTAAGGTTTAAGCTATTTTTCAATATTAGCTTTTAATTGAAGTTCTTTTATAGGTACTTGGAGTTAATGTGTTTTGAATCAACTTTTCCATGAATGGGTTCAGAAGTAAATTTTTAGCATGGCAAAGATTTGCAGGGTTTATGAAAAATCAAGGTCAAAGTTTTAAAACACTAACTTTTAACATATTGAACATTTGAAATGTGTTACTCTTTTTGACATAAGCACAAATTAAATCTAAAAAGTGATTGTGTCTCCATTTTCTGCTCAGTTATGTTCATAAATACTTCATGAATGCATTCCATCGTTTGTCTTGTCTGTGATCCGGGACAGCTGCCCTACGGGAAGATCATTTGACTGATTAGGGAAAAGATTTAATCGCTTTCGCTCCCTTAGGCAGCAAAGATGAAAATTATAAAAATAAATAAATCAAAAAAGTTCAGTTGTGTATCCCACCAGTTGTGATGCTGACCACGACAGCATCACAACTGGGGATGTTGTCGCCTGTTGTCACCAGCTAGCTGTCGCACATTGTTTAATGTCTGTGCGCAAAGGGTTTCATTGGAACTCCAACATTTGGGTTAGATTTCAGACGTAATCCAACATTTGGTTGTGACGGCGGAAGGTGGGTTGTCAGTCTTTGTGTCTTTGGGCAAGACTCTTCACCCTCCTTGCCACCCACCAGCTTCTTTGCCACTCAAGGAGGCTGGTGGTGCCGTGGTATACCCCAGGGCAGCTGTGGCTACTATACAGAAGCTAACCACCACCAGTGTGTGTGTGTGTGTGTGTGTGTGCGTGTGTGCGTGCGTGCGTGTGTGTGTGAATGGATGATTGTAGTGTGAAGTGCTTTGGGGCGCTCTGAACTTTGTAAAGCGCTATACAAGTTTAAGCCATTTAAAATTAAATGTAAAAATGGACTTGGTTAAAACTCAAGCCTGTTTGGGATTACAACATTTCAGATTTTTAAACAGACATTATTGTATATTTTTTCCAGGCACACAGTGGCATTTTGCAGAACAATCAAGTAACTATGTTACCTTTAATTATTATAAAAACGCTGTATAACACATGACTGAAAAAAAATGTGACTTTGTGTTTTAATGTCTTAAAATTGGGCCTCTGTATCTTTAAAAATTCCTGCTCTTTCTAAAAGTCCACCCTCAGGAAGTCATCACACCATTTTTACCAGCGTTGCTCTGAGAAGTAGCTCCTATAATCTGGTGGATCTCAGCAGCTCCACCAGGTGTTTGCTAATTCCTAATGGTTAGTCTGAAGGAGCTGAGTAGGGGGGCTAAGTAGGGCGGGCTGCTCTGTGAGGTGGAAGCTCAGAAACTGCAGCTTCGTCAGATTCGTCCCCGAAGACAGGGCTAGGTCCACCAATGCGTCTTGCACAGCTGAATGGTTGCCATGGAGATTAAAGGATTTCTCAAACATGCATGAAAGAATCAAAGCAGCACTCCAGGTCTGTTTTTGCCAAGGGAATAACATCATAGCATGACGTGAAGCTCCAAACAGTCTCTGTTACATAACAACATAACACTGCCCCTTTAAGACCGTGCCCCAAGCGATGCCATTTTGAGGCTCAGTAGAGGATTCCAAGGGATTTGATAAAGGAACAGTTTCATCAAACATAGTTTGAAGAAATAACAAAAGTCCAAAGAGTTTTTTCCAGTTTCAGCTGCTTTCTCTATCAGCCTCGGAAGAATCCATTTCTGTGATCTGAGCTTCTGCCAGTTTCACACATCAGTGACGATGAAAGAAGGCATTCCTAGAAAGACTGAAGAGTTTTCCCAGGGTAGTAATACTTTAAATGTTCCTTTTATAATGTCTAATGTCCTGATGCAGGTCAGTTAAATGACAACAAAAAACTCATTTGAAGAACGATCCAAAGCCACAGAAAACAGTTTTATTCTACCAGCTGTCTTCATTTATGTTAATCCAATATAATTTATGTATAATGTTATAAGGTTTTTTTATAAATATAACAATGAAGCTGTGGACATATTTATTACTTTAAAACGTCTCCTATCCCAACATGTCACAAAACACTCAAAACGCTCAAAACACCTTCGCTTTGAGCGCCTTCACTCCAGCCATTCATATAGAAGTTACTTTTGAAATAACCAAAGCATTTTGATGTTGTAATTGAAACAATGCCATATTCTTTTGGCCTCTTTCATCAGAATATGTCACTCTGCCAAAAAGGACAAACTGATAAAAATAAGTCTGTCTCCAATTCCTTCAGATTTCAGTCCTGTCAGTAAACTATGGGGAGTGCAATCTAACAACTTACAGGATTCATAACATCTGGCATATCTGTTTTCCTTTGCTTTTTGTTTTGTCCTTTTCGTTTGCTCTTTAGCTCTGTTTACTGGTGTTTATCCAAAAGAGTCATGACTTCAGTGGAGAAGATGGAAACAACATGGGTGTCATGTGAAAGGATTTTAACTTTTCAGGTAGTTGAACCTTGGATTTCGTCCAACAGAGGATACTGACAGATGGCAGTTGCGATTCTGAGTTTAACAAAGAGGGTGTTAAAAGCTATGTTAACGATAATTCTACCTCTCCTCCTTTTTACACGATCTCCTCCTGTGTAACACGTACCTAAAGCTTCCAAGACCGCCTCAGGCCAGTAAAACAAACCCAGAGAGAGACAAGTCGCGACCAGCAGGATAATACTGTATATGACAGAGATTATTCCAAACACTGATTAGACTGTCAGTGTGACACACTGTGTTGTTTCCAACACATCTTAAAACCAGAATCAAATGTTAATGTTCTCCTCGTTCTCTTGTCCCACCATGTTTCTCCTCGTTTCTGTTTGCTGTGCAGCAGCAGCAGCTGCTGCTGCAAGTCGAGCTTTAACTTTGTGTCGACAAGTAGTCGTTTGTTGGATATATACAGTGTAGCACGAGGCTTTTGGAATCTGCTCATGCAAGTCAAAACACAGCGGTGCAATTATGAAAAGAGCAGGCTCCAGCAAACAGCTGTGAAGATGTGCTAACACTGAATCCAGGTGAGACAAGGTAACGCACATAAATCTGACATAACAGGGTGCATAGAGACTGGAAGCCTTTCAAATCCATTTATTTAATTATTGGTTATTTTAGCCAAATGGTGCAGAATGTTACACTGGCAGTGAGGCAAAAGCAGAGAGAAGTAAAAGGACTTTAAGAAATAACGTAAAAAGCAAAGAACATAAACAGGTGTGTGATTGCATAATAAATGTAGGTGATTATTAGCAGGTTGAATCTGTGAGGGGAACTGAGCTGGGAAAATGGCATCAGGAGAACACTGTGAATACCAGGGATACACACGAGTCAGTGTGTTTTCAGTCTGGTAGATTCTCTGTTCCATTCTCAGCTGGCCCGCTTCTCTTTCACACTGCACTGTGACAAACAATCCAAAACCTTTGAAGAATCTGCTCATCCCCTAATCTGCACTTTCCTTTCTGTCCCAAGCAGTCATTTATTTGTTCACAGCCAAACCAGAAATTACTGTTACACAACAACCAACCCATGGAATGGATCAGCATTCTTCACTGCAACGTGGGACTTGTTGCAGATATCCTTTTACTTTTCAAACAAATAACTTTACAGATGTTCCAAACAATCAGAAACAGGATCCAAAAGAAGACACAGCATCTTCAGAAAACCACATCTTGTACTTTTTGCTTTTGTTTCTCAATTCCAGGCCTCGGGAATTGAGCATGTTTTAGGCGATTCCCTTCTGCCACACAGCACTTAAGATGCAATGAACTGGCTCCTGCAGCATTTTGATGGCATGCAGGAGATCATAGAGTCATTAGGATCGGACTTTCTGGAACAGATACAGCTAAATTATGCAAGGCAGTGATCCATGAGGACCCAAATTGTTCTTGTTATGTCACAGAACAAGATCCACATGGCTGACTTAATTTTGTCCTCAGACCTTTGGTTTCTAGAGATTCTTAATTAACACAAAGCAGTTATTTTATAAAATACTTATACCCTCCTGTTCAAAATTGCATTTGTTTTTGTTACTAAGCTGGGCCTTAGAATGCAAAAAGAAAAAAAATGGGACAAGGAGGCAAACAAATCAAGTAGGGACTTGGTGCTTTTAAAAGCCATTCAGTAGTTGATCTAAAAATCTAGGCTGTCAGTCCTGAAGACTTAAGATCTGCTCATAAATCTGGCATATTGCTGTACATTTACACCAGCAGGACCAAATTATGGCAAAGGCAAAAGCTGAAAAGACCTCTGTCCTTTCAGCGTGGTACTAATGTTAGGCTGCACAAGATCTAACAACGAGGCATCACTGTGATGGCTGGACAGAGAGGGACACAGCAAGATGGTCAATTAAACATTCAAAGAGACTACAGAGAAGTGGCTTATGTGAGTGAGGGGCTTAAAGAAAAAAGAAATCTCCTTCCACACGACAAACTTGACTCTACGAACTTTGCAAGCGATTACCAAGCATGAAACATTAAAATCTGGAAGATTTTTTTTCTTCTGATTATGGTATGACATGGATATGTCACTGGGGATGTTTTATATCCAACTTATGATCTGAGAGCCTTTCACTTCAGCTGGACAATAAAGCTGCAGGCGAGTCGAGAAGAATTTGGAGATGTTGCAGCGGCTTCATTTGACTGGAGGGTCTTTTTTCTGTGCTGTGACAAATTGTGTCTTTCAAAAGCTTTTTTTCTTCTTTTTTTTCTTTGTTTTACAGATTTAGTTATTTCCAGACATTTCTTTTTATCGTGTTCTGTCCAGCAGTTTTGCTCTCAGAATTGCTATGTGAGTGCCAAGGAGTAGCTCAACAGATTCACTTTCACAAGTGGAGTGTTATGGCTTTCACTATGAGCTTATTTCAAATGCATGAATAAGGATGCAAAAGATGATGGGAAATAAAAGCTAGAAAGACAGAGAGATGGGGTGAGAAGCTAAAAGAGAAAGAAGGACGTAGATAATAAAACAAAACAGCCTAAAGTCTGCTTCTACACCTACAGAAAGAGAGATCACCACTGAACACGGCCCTAACTGCAGCTCCCTCACGTCTGAGGAAGAACTCGACTGAATGTTTCAGATAGAAGATAGTCAATTTATCCACAAACAAACACCTCTCTCCTCTTACAGCAGTCAGTTCACTAATTAGCGTAAATTCCGCTGAACTAGTTCACAAGTTCATCTGTGTCTATTATGATGCTGAAATTAACTTAACTCAGCAATTAGCATTTGCTGGAAGCTGAGAAATCCGAAGGTTGTTTTTGTTTTGAGATTTTCATTGCAAGCGCAATGAAAATCTCTTGTGCTTGCCATTTATGTTTTACAAAGGATTCATAAAAACAGTCGTCCACTGGCTGTTAATGGTAGAGTCTGTCCCTTGGAGAAGACCACAGCAGTTCCTCAGACAGTTACCCCCATGCTGCATTGTGTTTACACAAAGCCACACATGGTTTGTGGGTCAGTGAAATGGGTACTGTGGTGGATGATGAAATGAGATGGAATAACAATGTATTCTATTCTGCCTGTTGCAGACAAAGTCCAATTTTTACATCTGAAATTAGCTGGTATTGCCATGTTGTGAATTGCATGTTCCCTGATATAATTAGACCGTTTCCACACCCTACTGAGACTCCCAGTTCTCTGAGGTGAGCGCTAACCTCTTCCTGCAAGATATTGTCAACCAAATTACAGCCATGATTGCTTCCTGACAGCCTTCAGCTGTTTAAGTCAGAAATGTCAAGCTCCAATACTGCTGTTAAAGTCAAGCTTAACAACGGCATAAATGATCTTTTTCTTTTCAACCACATCAAAGGAAAAGTGTCCAGAGAGACGGAGATGGTCATACTGATTAGTGGGAAGTCATTGGTGGAAATCACACTGGGGTCTCACACTGGGTGGTAAGATGAAAAGAGGCAGAAAACAAATCTTCCTAAATAATCTCCACGCATCATTTGGTGTGTTGCATGAAAGGAGGCTGAATCTTATATGGTTACATCCACAGGAGTGTGTGCAGGGCGGAGTGTGTGCATGTGTCTGGGAAGACACTGGGAACTGGGACACTGGGAAGATCAATATGGCCATTGATCTTCTGCGGGGTAGAAAGAGCTTTGAACTTACTGGATACTTGGTGCAGGTCGTGGTATTCAGGGGGCATGTTGGATAGAAGGTGACCTCCTCCTCCAGAAAAGAAACCATCAGGAGGTGGAAATCCTGACTGAAGACAGGAAGACAGACAATTTTTACTCCATGCCTCCAACCGACTGTTTCTCCATTCAAGGTGCGGCTTGTGTGAGGTGAATCAAGGATTTTAAAACACAATGGGAGGCTGTAGTGAAGGGAACACGAAGGATTTTGTGTCATGATGGTTAAAGTTCAACTGGTTCAGTTCCGTGGGTAATGCTGGTAAAGTGCCACTAGGGGACACAGAAAGTGGTATTGTGGTGATTTGGAGCTGTGTAATAAGATTGTTAACTGTATCCTGCTAACCCAGAGTCTTAGCAGGACAAAGGTTTGAAAGTGTTTCTTCAAAAAGAGTGAGCATAGCAGCGTCAAACAGGAAGTCTGTTTTTTCTTTTGCTTTATCCACCAGTTTACCTACTGGGGCTCTACTTTTTATCTGCTTTGGGTATGATGCAGATAGTGTCCTACTTGTCCACAGTATAGATAGGCTCTTAATTTGATTCGTTACTGCTGTTCAGGGGTCAAAGCCGTTTGACCTGCATATGATCTTCAGAGGAATGATTGACAGGAACTAGACTGGCAACTGGGTGATATGGTTGAGACTGAAGGCTTTTGCCTTTCAGTGTAATTACAGCCTGTAGTTCTATAATCTATTCTAATAGTCATAGAAATTATGTGGTCCATTGTATAAAATGTATCTCTGTAGGGATGTCATGAATCCAGGAAGGAAGAGATTTTTGGCTGGATAATTCTGTCACATTTGGATTTAATTTCCTGACCCACATTCAGAATCACACCCGGGAGACGAGACAAAAAGCACGTGGGTTAATTTACAGAGTATGAGAAACGTGATGACGAGGATTTTTATCCTCTCAGGAACTGGGAGCAGGAAGAGAGTAGGAGTTGAAATTAGTAGAAATTATAGTCAATGATTTTACAGAAGATTAAAATGACCCACAACCTTTAATGATCTGTGATACAGTGAGAGCTGTGGTGGAGCCAGCTGTTCATTGTCAGAAGCAAAAAATACAAACCACCATCCTCCAGCTACTTTCTGTTCTCTTCTTCGATGTTTTCGACCAGTAGTAACGTCTGACTGGTGATAATGTGACTCGTGTGAGTGTTTCCATTGCAGTTTTGTGAAATACATCCATTTCAATATGGCTGAAAAACCACCTCATCGTCGCGCAAAAAAGTTTTTATCAAAAAATGTGTGTGTGTGTGCGTGCGTGTGTGTCTAATTTTTAGCTGGAGTGCTTTCTTTAAGCGAATGTATTTTCGTAATTTTTAATTACACAATTTCATGGTTAGTGGAAATGCAGCTACTGACAGGTCTGATAGAGATCAGCTGCACTCATTGCCCAGGATCTCAAAGAAAGATTATTAGGACTAATTTAACATATGAGCATTCAACAATCATCTTTGAATATTGAGCAGCGTATATCTTTCATTTACTAACAGTTACATTTTAATCTCTTTGCATTTGATTAACTCAGCATGCAAGAAACTGCTAAGAACTCTTTATTTTATTTTGAAAATTAAGTGTAATATTGATTCCATTAGAAAATAAATTGTAATTTATGCTTGATTAAATAAGAGATTTTAAGCTGTTAATGTTGAATTTCTGAATGAATCAAACGAAACGCACTGTTCATGCGGCCACCTGCTATCCTCAAATCCTACACAGCCTCGACAAGTTTGGAAAAAAAACAAGTTTAGATTTAATTATCCTTCTGACAGAAGGAGAAAAGTGTCAAAGGTGTTAATGATGGGTAATGTGGCTATGTTCAGTTCACACACTCTTGTGATTTACACGGTTAAAGCTTCGCAGATTGACTCGGTGTGAAATCCTAACTGACTGCAGCTGAACCGAGCTTCAAAAACATTCAGACTTCAGAGCAGAGAAGCTGTTCAGTTCTGAATCCTTTTGACTTATCGCTTTTGGGGAAGAGTGATTTGAAAAGGTGTGGCAACAATTACTGCAGTAATTATTGGACTGCATTCCTCTAACAGACAGCATGTCAAGACTTTGCAAACTGTCCCTGATTTATAACAAGATCAGGATTGATCCAATATGACATATGATCCTGAGTGTGACTCAGGATTGCTCCTTTAAAGGGGCAGTGCTACGTAAAAAAAATTTTTTTTGAGCTTTACATCATGTTATAATGTCATTCCTTCATCAAAAATATAACTGATGTGTTGCCCTTATTCTTTCGCAGATGTTTGAGAAATCCTTTAAAACACTCAGCTGTACAAAACACTCGAGTAGATCTACCGCTGCCTTCTGTGGAATAAGCCTTTTCTTATCAAATGCAGGCTGTCTATTGCATCTTCATCACTGCACTGACACTGATTATAGATTCAATCCTGTACTACTTGTTGCTAAGCCTAATTTAACTTTAATTTTGAGATGATCAATTATTTTGTAGGACCTTCTGGCTGTAAGTTTGGGGGTACAGTAGATCTCTGATATTCAGCTAAAATTTGGGAATACTTGAGATACTCTCATAAATACAAAACAAACAAAAATAAATGAACACTTATAATCGCCTATTTTAATAGCTTAAACACCAAAACTACCTTAACCTATCTACCTTAACTACCTTAACCTAACCCACAGTGAAGTGTGGGTTAGCTTTGCACAGTGCACAATGTAAACCATCCTTGGACGACCGCAAAAGCTAATATTTACAGTTTTCCCTTTTTTTTCCCCGTCTTGAGGTTAATCAGACACCAAAGTTTTGGTGTCTGATTGGCACCAAAGCAAAACTAAATGGTGCTCATGATTGATTGGTTACTTTTGGAATGCCAGCCAATTGCGTGTGAAGTAGCATTGTGGCTAGGTATTTCAGCTTCCCTAACTTTTCCTTTTGCATATTTCACATCTACTAGGAGAATGTTGATAAATTTCTTGCAAATAATCTGAAGTTGTGTTCCACTGAAACGTCTGCAGATAGGAGAATCCGAGAACCGTAAATAGGGAGGTACCCACTGTATGTCTGCCAACTTCTGTTAGTCTTTCTTGGCAAAATAGCTTAAGTCCAGTAAGACTGATATGTTCCAATTCCATTCCAAGTCCCACAAAATATTCTGTATTGGGTCTACGTTTTGTCCTGAACTGGATCAGTTTAGTTCACTGATAAGTTTATATCTAAACTATTCTTTTGTATCACTGGCTGGACAATTAAAGTCGTGGCTCTGGTCAAAGGTGAACCTCTCCCTCAGCTGGCTGGTCTTTTGCACCATTTCGTAGGTTTTCTTCCAGTATTGTCCTCTGTTTAACTCCACTCTTCTCATCAACTCAGATCAACTGCCCTGTCCTGGATCATGAAAGCCCTTCTTACACCATAATTCTGCCACCACCATGTTTCACTGTTATATGGCGGTGAGGAGGATGCAGTTTTGTCACTTGCTGAATTTTTGCATGCTGTTTTTGAGTGAGGGATTAGGTTTAAGACTAAGGTGTTGGTGAAGATTGGGTTAGATTTAGGGTTGTTCAAATACTGGTAATGGTAGGGTTAGAATACAGAAATGAAAAATGATGAGAAGTCACTGCAAAGTGTTTGTGAAGATAAAATGACATATTTGTGTGCATTTGTCTGAATATACAACATCATTTTAACATTTTAAACATGGTCACAGAAAAAAAGGCATGGTGTTTTCCAAGCTGGATGTGTCAATGTGCTTTTTGTGGCACTAAATATTGGCACATATTTATTATATTTAGTAATCAGTATTTAACTGAGGTTGGCATGACACATTTGTGGGACTAATACAGGCGGAAAGTACATGAAAAGATAGAAATTTTGCCATTTTTGATGAACAAAACCCCCACAAGTACTCTTATGAGGCAATGACAGGCATAGGTTTCATCTCTCCGAGAACAATGTCCAAACACGCTCCGGGATCAGTAAATCTGGCACCAGATCAGGGCCTTCATGTCTTTCACTGAGCGCTTTAATTTGTTTCCAGATGGTTTTGCAAAATCCTGGTCAATCAGGGACTTGTGGAGTCAGTGTGTGTGTTTGACACACTGGCTCCACAGTACCATAACGTAAAATCCTTTTCTTTGTTTTCCAGGTGGGGTTTACATAACCTACATGTTCACTCATTCAAGACAAGTCCCACCTCATCCTCATCCAGTTTAGACAATGCCACATCTGTGTTGTTCAAGAAAAGATTTTGGAGGGAAAATATGTGCAAAGTTCCCCAAGTCCATGTCAAGACATATTTTTTTATATTCTAACGTAATAATGATGGAAATAAGTCTTTTTAATCCCGTACTGTTTTCTTATTGGGCCTAATTTCACCCATGAATATTATCACTTATTCTTGAATATTTAGCATCTGATGTCAGTCTTTTAACATATGATCAGCTTAATGTCATACTTTTGAAAATTGAAATACTAAGCATACTAAAGGCTGCTATGAAATTGATCAACTCATTTCTACTCACAGGATTTTCTGAAGTTTCTCTTTAACATAGCATACCTAAATCTAATTTAGTTTTTATCAGCAATTACAAACTACTTTAATAATTTGGTATCAGAAATAAAGCTAAGGGAGAGTCCATCAGAAGTGCAAGTATCACAGCAGCTGTTATAGTTTCAGAGAAAATGAGGATGGAGCATAAAATAACTTTTTTCCCTCAGCAGACTTTTTTTTTTTTACATTATCATTTTTGCTTTTAATGCTAGTAATATTGATCCATTACAAAAAGTGGAAAGAATAATTTAAATTAATAACTATCTTTAAATTCTCAATACACTTTAAATAAATGTGTACAAACTCAGGCCTGTGTACACAATACCACATTGTGTACACAATGCGCGCATTGTGTACACAATGCGCGCATTGTGTACAAATTCAAGTTCGTTTCAGTTGCTGAGTGCTGCTGAAGAAGTGGTTACTTTTCTGTAGCACTTCCTTTAGCACAAGGAACAATTTATCCCTGAAACACAAAATCCATTCTGTTGTGTTTCGTGACGGGAAACTTCCCCAGTCGATTTCGAATAACGAAGTGCACTGTGACTTTAGGAGCTGAAAGATGTTTGAAAGGCTTCAAGCGATCAGAGACCTGATCACGCTCGATGCTGACTCCAGTTCTACTCCGGTGTTGAGAAATGAAAAGAATAATTCATAAGGATACGCTTGTCTTCATGTGAACTTTGACAAAAACAAAATCAAACTGCTCCAGACATGTGTCAGGGTATTTTACAGATGTCTGTGCGGGTGACTGGTGGGTCTGTGATTCTGGAGAAGGAAGGCGAACTCTGACCTGAGCAAAGTTCAACAATGCCTCTCGTATGGGCTGCCAATTTGACAACATCCAGCCAGCAACGCTGCACTGCCAACATTCCCTGGAAGTCTGGATGTCAATTGACAGCAGCCGGTTTCAAAACCTTGAAGCTCACTGGGTCTTATGAATAGATAGTGTCAGGTTTTTTTTTTGGGGGGGGTGGGGGGTCTCCAACTGAGACAACAGAGCTTTGAAAGTTGAGATTAATTGCTGAAGGAAACACAAAAATTCCTTTTAGCATATTTCACATAAAATAGTTGTGAAACATGGACTACAACTGGAGCTTTATCTGGAACAGAATCAAAGCCAAACAGTGAAAAACTTTGTGTATGACGAGGTCCGCTCACGACCTTGTAGTAAACCCCAAGGGGGGCTCACAAACCTCTGACCTGCTTCTGTTTCATAAAGGCAAAGCGGAGCGGGCAGTTCTGCTGAGAGCAGGGCATTCAACAACATTACACATTCAACAGATTTAGTTTTGTGGGGGGTTTTGGACAAATTTCAGTCCATTCCATTTTCTTGGAGTTGAGAAAACACATTCTTGGTTTTGTGGCACTTTTCATCTTTTCTTGGCATTCTTGACAATGATTTTGAAGAAACAAGTTCATGATTTGCTTAGGACATTGTTTCCCAAACTTTTTCAGCCCATTTATCAAACACTGTTGGACCACCAGGTTTGAAATTTCCCCTGCAGAAGCACAAAGGAAAATAGTCATGTCTTAACTAAAAATGTGCTGTTTTGTAAATGTGACTGGCCATGAACAAGTCAACTCTGGATAACTTGTTCATTGGTTTTGAGTTATTTACAGACTCTGAAAGTGTGGATTCTAAGCTTTCGTACAGTGTCAAACACATGGACTTCAAAAAGCAAGTTGTTTTTTTCTACAAGTATTGTAATTTGTAATTTAGGAGCATATTAAAAGGAAAATAGATTTGAGTTCCTTTGGCACAAGCAAAAATGAGGCCTGTCACAATAACAAACATAGCTGGATGATAAATTGTCCCAGAAGTTATTGCAATAAATGATGACATTTTTTGAGACCATTGTGACGTCCCCCTCCACTTTCTGTGGAGGGATCCGTCAGTTATTGTGTTTTGTCCTGAGGCGGAGCAGAGTGGGCGGAACCAGGATTCGCCAGGCCCAGCGCGTCATCGCTATAGAAGCAGCCTGCTTCAGCGCGTGAACAGAGAGAGGAGTTGAAGCTGGTTGGAGGGAGTCGGCTTCTTCACCCAGCTCTGCTCTGCAGAGGTGGCTCTTCCCTTACCTGTCTGGCCACCCCGTCCTTGTTAGGTTTTGTTTGTTTGACCTTTCTTTTCTTTTGCAGGACTTTTCCTTCATCACTGGCTTCAGAGATGCCATCGACCATAGGGGGGGGGCACCCGCTTGCCGCTGTTTGGCCCTGTTTATTTGTTTGGGTTGTTCAATAAAGAGTGTATTCTTTTATTGAAGGCCGTGTCTCCCTGGCTTTTTGTTGCGGCTCACGAGCCAGGTCGTAACAACCATTTTAAAGTCATAGTGGCAAAAATAATGCAAGAACGCATTCTCAAAGATCAACAAACTTTAAATTCTAGTGAACATTTAACACTGCAACTGGATGACATTTTAAATTTCCAAAGTAAATAAACAAAACAAAAAATATAAAATGAATTATGAAGTCTCTGTAAAACAAAATTGTCCTTCAAAATAAAAACTTAAAAAAAGGGTTAGATGAGAACCAAAGCTCCAGACTGAAGACCTTTGTGACCAGTTTTGGTAAAAAAAAAAAAGGAAAGAAAAAAAATCTGGAAGTAATTCAGTTTGTTTTCATTTATCATTCAAATAATTGGTGTCATGCTTATTGTGACAGGCCTGTCAAAAAATCCTCTTCTGCACCATTACATATAAAAATAATGCACTGATTTCTATTGGTTTTAGCTATCTCCTGCATTTCTTCACCAACGGAGCCATTTTAAATTAGATTAAAAAATACCAACAGCTGTTGATGCACGTGCAGAGCATCATAGGCACGAAAAGTTGTAAAAATCAAAACAAAACAACAACAACAACAAAAACAGCTCTTACTTCTGTACTAGTTGAACTGAGCTCACATCACGGTAAATACAAGTTCGTTTACATGCAGTACCTGGTGGGCCACTAGGGGGCGCCCGTGTACCACCAGTTTTGAGAAAGCCTGGCTGACGTAGGTGTCGGGAGACGTTTTAAAGTAGTTTTTTTTTTTACCGTATCTGTCAGGCAGAGGTAACCGTACCTATATGAATCTGTTTGGTACCTGAGGTGTTCAAAGACTTGAAACTTCATAAACTGTCCTCCTTATCCGACAAATGACTGAATGTCGTGTGAAGCGCTTTGGGGTTCCTCTGGACTACCTAAAGCGCTACACAAGCACAGGTCACTTCTTCATGGCTCACTCTTCGACGATCAAACACAAATGCAATTTATGTGCAATACAAAGGAGGACTCTCAAATTCAAAACTGTTTTTAAATTGAAAAATGGTTACACACAAGGCAAGTCGTAAAAAACAAAACCATTTTTCTACACAGAATTGTATACAACTATTGTTCAATTATACATGAACAGTAATAGAAGAAATTACATTGACTAAGTTAGTAAGTAAAATGTGTCAATTAAAGACAATGAGGACAAAACAAGGCTTTGAAACGTCATACAAATACAGTTCAAAGCATTGTATCAATGATAAACAAGCAAAGAATTACATTGCTATCATTGCTAAACTCACATTCTTCAGTTTCCTTTTGACAACCAACTTTCACTTTATCTGAATTCACCAGAATATTTAATGTTGGGAATTCTGAAGCAGATGCTTAACCTCACTGATGTCTCAACACACCAGCTGTTATAACTGAGACGTTGAGCCAGTCAACACTGTGTACCAATCACTGGATTCACTCGCATAACAAACCAGTTGCTGCTTCAGATTGCTGCAGGATGACAGCAGACCCTGTGAATTTGCTGCTGTTTTACCTTCTTGATCTCTCTCTGTGTTCTTTTCTCTTCATAGATGCTACGTCTGCTCTGATGTCCTGTTTAGCGGTTACATCTTCCTGGAACGGGAGTAAATGTGTATGAGTAATTTGAATTGCGAGAACATTTAATTTCCCTTTGGAGTTAGTAAAGTACTTGACTTTTTTGTTGGCAAATGTTGCCATCAACTTACTGTCCTTTAACAGATGACACACCTGGCCCTTCTTTTAGTGTTTCTCCCAGACAGTCTATTGGCGCAACCCCCTCTTCCAAGAAGTGTGAACGCTGCAGGTCACTAGCTACGTTTCCATTACAAATGTACGCAAAACTTTGTCTCATCCTAGCGCCAAGGATTTTTAACAAAAAGCGAAAATTTTTCTTTGTTTTATTACTGTTTTTCATTGAGCTCATTTATTTTACCAACCTCAAATTGTGCAGTTTTATGGGTAATGGAAATGCAGCTGGTGACTTGATGACATCTGTGGGGTTTCTTTAGACAAAAAAAAATGTTAAGGAATTAATAAAATAAAATAAAATAAAATAAAATAAAATAAAAACGTAAAATGAACTTTATAGCATTTGTTAGCAGACCCTCCCCGCCCCCGAATGAAGGATTGTGGCTTTACTGATGAATAGTGAGGTTTATTGGAAGTAAACCCTGCGTTTCACCATAGTACAGTATGTACTATGGTGAGTGTCTTTTTGTGAGTGTCAGTATGTACAGACATCACAAAAAGACAGTGTAAGCTATCAAATCACACTCTTACAACCTTAACGTTTGAACCAAAAAATAAGGTTCACTATTAAAATATCAACTCTTGTTTTATTTGTATGCAATAAAACAAATTCACAATTTCAATCGATCAACTTCAGAAATATCCTTATTTACAAAATAAACATACCTTGTGCCTCCATCAACAACGCTGTTGCACCTTGTCTTCCGCTCTCTATATTTTATTTATTTATTTCTGTTGTTAAGCCGCTGTTCTATAAAATAAACAGCGAAAGTTGTCTTATAATAAATAAAAGCATCAAATCAAAAGCCGAAATATATTTTACAAATAAAACAAAGTAAAGGCCATAAGCACAAAAAGAGAAAACAATAGATTAGGAATTTAAATTGGGGTTATTTACAGAATTGCTTAATAACTTGGATAAGTTTGGAAAGCAATTGGCTTGGATCGTGTGTGAGCCCAGAATTTTGGAAACTCCCAGAGACACAGAACCAGTACTTGCATTATGTATGTAAGATAATTAGAAGCTTAAGATTAAGAAAATATAGACGGCATCAATAAATAATCTAAATGCAAAAAGTCACACTGGGTGTATAACTCACTGGGTATGAAACAAGTTTAAAACAAATCATGTGTGTGTCCTCTGTGGAGTCTGGATGTAATTTACTGTTTCCGGTACACGCTGTCCAGTTCTGCAGCTGCCAACTTCTTTTCTCTCTGATTTGATAAGGGTGGAAAATGTTCAAATCTTCTTTCTCTTTTGCTTTTGACTCCCAAATGTTTCAGTGCAAACAAATTCAAATAGCAGACAAAGATGACTTGAGAAATTACAAAATGCTCTTATGAACTGATGATTTCATTTTTCGAGGATCAGTTGATTTCTCTTTGGGTTCAGTAAAGTACTTGAACTGAATTGAACGGAATAACAAATGAAGCCCAGCATGAGTGATTTACTTCTGTTAGTGCTCATGATTCAACAATAATAGTGTAAAAAAGAAATGTTTTTCTTTTACTCTCTTTTTACTGTGGAAGACAGTGTGTTCCTGATAGTTGCATACTTTCAATAGAGTCACAAAAATAATGAATAATTTACAGATGCTTTCAATTAAATGACTTTATTATTTTTACCAGACTTGCTTTGGAGGCTTAGATTGGGAAAAAAGAACATAAAATGTTGGTGTCTGTCTGAAGAAGTAAGGACTGCCATCTGTCCTGCTGATGCAGATGGAGACTTTTCTGAGTATTTTTTTCTTTGTATGAGATTTTCAATAAAATTTAAGCTTTAAATAGAAGATTCTAGATGCTAAATATGTGTTTTTCTTTTATTAGCCATGTTTTGTTTTGTTTTGTTTTGTTTTCGATTTCATATTTCATTTTACCGTCTTATTAAGTAGGGGCAAAAATCCTCCAGCGACTTTTTTTACTCAAACCCAGATGTAACCCAATAACTAAAACAGTCAAGGGCTTTCAATCTTAAGTATCAGTTACATGAACTAAATAATGAAAAAGCTGAATATGCCTTATTTAGACTTAAATTTAAATATTATCAAGGTGGAGTAAAAAGTGGCAAATTATTAGCAAGACAACTTAAACAACAAGATAACTCCAAAACATTCCACTAATAAAAAAGGAGGTAAAACATTCACCGCAGCCAAAGACATAAATAGGGTCTTTGAAGACTTTTATAAAAACCTCTACACATCCACTAATAAATCTGACACTGAAGAAATTAATGCTTTTTTCTCATCATTGAAGCTGCCTACCATCTCCAATGAGCAAAGAGAAAAATTTGATTCTCCTATCACTCTGGAAGAAATCAAAGCTACGATCTTGTCTATGAAACCTGGTAAATCGCGGGCCTGGCTTTCCAATTAAAAATTATAGAAAATATATTGACACCATAGCAACAGTATTGATGTATATAGAGAAGCCTTTGAGTCAGGATCTCTGCCTGGCACTTTCAATGAGGCTCTGATATCACTTATTCCTAAAAATGTCGGAGATGTTTCAGATCCATCAAACTTCAGACCCATTAGTCTTATAAAAGCAGACTGCAAAATATTAACAAAAACACTAGCATCACGGTTAGAAAAAGTACTTCTGGATATCATAAATGAAGACCAGGTAGGCTTTATTAAGAACAGATCTGCAATCGACAATATGGGAAGGCTTGTTCATCTAATACATTTGAATTCCTCTAATCCAATCCCTGTTGCGGCATTCTCTTTGGATGCTAAGAAAGCCTTCGACCGCGTGGAGTGGGGGTTTCTTAAAACAACACGTCTAAAATCTGGATTTGGATCTATGTTCTGCAAATAGGTGAAAATATTGTATTCTAAACCAAAAGCAGCAATTATGACGAATGGTCAGTTATCCAAATTTTTTTATCCTTCCAGAGGGGACAAGACAAGGCTGTGCCTTGTCCCCACTGCTTCCAAGTACTGTTACAGATATTTGACTCAGGGCTCACAAACGACTCCAGAGTTTAGTTTGAAAACAGAAGATGTCACTTTTAGATAACTGCTTCTCCAAAACTACCAAGATCTGCTTATCTTTGCTATCTGTGTTTTGTTCCTTTGGTTTGTTTTTCCTGGTGTATTTTTAAGCCTTGTCTGGGTCAGTTCATTTACATGCAGTCTGGGACAGCGCTCATTCTATTTCTAGATTCCTGATAAGATGTTTAGATTAAACACGCGGGGAAAACAAAAAGCAAAATCTGAAGCACTGGAAGAGAAAACATTTCCAGTGAGACATTCCCAGTGTATTTAGTCCCACCTGTTGTCTGTGTTCCTCACCGGGTCCTCGTCTATTGTTTGTCGTACGTCGTCAAGTCTTGTCTAATGATAGTTCGTCTGCCGGCACAGTTGAACTGTTAAGTCCTGTGTCGGCATCAGCTCTCGTGTGCAGACTTCTCCTTATCAGTCGCTACCGGTGTTAGCTTTATCTCTGCTCACTGTGCTGCCTGTTTTCTTGGACTGTTGAGTTGCTTCCATTAAATTCATCCTTCATCTTTCAACCTGGGTTCTCTGCATTCATTCTCACCACCATATACTGCTACATCATGACGCGCGCGCGCGCACACACACACACACACACACACACACACACACACACACACACAGATTATAGTGTACCTAGTCTCACTGACTAGGACCTTATCCCAAGAAATTTTATTGCAAGGCTCCAATATTGAATAAATAAATAAGTAATAATAAAAGCATTGATGTAAATATATATAGTAGAAGATTAAACTAATGGCAGTTTAGTAGTCTTATGAAGGGATGAAGCTGTTGTGGAATCTGGTTGTTCTGCATTTGAAGCAGTTGAACCTTTTTCCAAAGGGCAGCAGGGACAACAAACCATGCTGAGGGTAGAAGGGGTCTTTTACAATCGCCTGAGTTGGACAGGCAGCAACGGTGAGCGGTGTCAAGGATGAAAGGAAGCTCAGTCCAGATGGTCCTCACCATACTCTCTACATGTTGCCAGTCAGAGGTGTTACATGATCCAAACCAGATGGAGATGCTGCTGGTCAGTTTACTCTCTACTGTCCCTCTGTAGAAAGTGGTGAGGATGGGAGAGGGAAGGTTTGCTCTTCTCATCTGACGTGGAAACTGCAGCCGTTGCTGAGCTTTCTTCACCAGGCCAGAGGTTTGGACAGACCAGGTCAAAGTGTCAGTGATCTGCTCCCCTGTGGCATCGCTGATGAGGAGGGGTGTGTGACTTGACTGATTTTTCCTGAAATCAACAACAATTTCTTTTGTTTTATTGACATTCAGAATTAGATGGTTTGCATCACACCAGTCCACCAGATGTTTCACCTAGATCGTTGTCCCTGATGAGGCCCACCACTGTTGTATTGTCTGCATACTTAATGACGTGATTCGTACTGAACCTGGTTTGGCAGACATGAGTCATGAAGAGCAGTGGGCTCAGTACACAGCCCTGGGGGGAGGCAGTGCTGAGGGAGATGACCCTTGAAGCTTTTTTCCCAACCCTCCCAAACTGGGGTCTGTCTGTGAGGAAATCCAACAGCCAGTTACACAGGGGGAGTGTTGAGCCCAAGGGCAGCTAGTTTGCTCACTAGGTGCTGGGGGATGATTGTGTTGAATGCTGAGCTGAAGTCCAAAAACAGCATTCACACAGTTATCAAACAACTCATTAAGTTCATAACTGTGGGGCGCGCTCCCTAGGGGGGGCGCCGTGCCATTGCAGGGGGAGCGCGGGAAGCCGTCTGGATGAAAAAACCCCCCAAAAAACATGAACGCTGTATGCGCTGGGTTTTTACCTTAGAATGGCCAACTCTCTGTCATTCCTCTGTCAATTTGATACAATAGGGGCTTCCGCACTTCCCATATCTGTGTCCTCTGTCACTTTTATCAGCAGTTAAAACTGCTTAATCCGTTGTTAACATGTGGTAACCTGTTTTTCAGAGCCGCCTTTAAACGCAACATGAGCACTTCGACACTCGCGATGGGTTTACACCTGTGGGCAGTGAAGGAGACCTGCTGCTGCTGTGCAGAGCTACACAGGTGTGTTAGAATCACGGCAGCAAACCAGCAAAACGCAAAGAACTTTTCACAGTTTTTCCCCCAAACTAACAGACTGTTGAATAAAGCTGTTGGATGCAGGTAAAGTTAGCTAAAGGATGACTAGCTAGCTAATATCAATACAGAACCTTAAGCTTGTTAACAAGTAGCTTGTAGGCTATTGGTGTTGTTGTCTATGCTCAGCTATGATTCATAGCTGAGCATAACCCCAAAAGTTGATTCCCCCCCTTGTTCATCTGGAGCCAGGCACCCAAAAAAGGGGGAGGGAGGTCTCTAAGAATAGTGGCTTAATGGAACTTTTGTTGGATGTTTGGTTTGATGTTGAAGAAGACGTGGCCTTTGAAGACGTTTTTTGTTTCTGAAGCCCTTCTCTCGCAGATGCCGTCTGATGGTTATTGGGCTGCAGTCAGCACCAGTAATGGCCTTAATTTGGGTAGAGGATCGTCCCGTGTCTTGACGGACAGCCAATCGGATCCTGTGGCTCAGAGCTGGTGATATTTTTATGGGTCTACCACTTGACTTTTTTGTTCCATAACCCTCAGGATCATTTAAAAAAGGCAAAATGACTGTCTCACTG
>NW_006800738.1:26789-39590 GCF_000485575.1 Poecilia formosa | reverse complement strand
GTCAAGGATGAAAGGAAGCTCAGTCCAGATGGTCCTCACCATACTCTCTACATGTTGCCAGTCAGAGGTGTTACATGATCCAAACCAGATGAAGATGCTGCTGGTCAGTATACTCTCTACTGTCGCTCTGTAGAAAGTGGTGAGGATGGGAGAAGGAAGGTTTGCTCTTCTCATCTGACGTAGAAACTTTTTCTCTTTTTCAGATGCCGTCTGATGGTTATTGGGCTGCAGTCAGCACCAGTAATGGCCTTAATTTGGGTAGAGGATCGTCCCGTGTCTTGACGGACAGCCAATCGGATCCTGCGGCTCAGAGCTGACATCTTAAATTTCTTCCTCTTTACTGCTCTGTTACTGTCTTGGCAATATTTTTGATGGAAGCATAAAATTTACTCCGAAATTAGGCTGTCCTTGTTGGCATTTTTTTTTATCAGTCTGTTTGTTTTTTTCAGTTTAGAACTTTGACCTTATCAAGCTGTAACTTGCATGACTTTACTAGAAAGGTTTGGAGTAAACAGGAATTCTTAAGGGAATTAATTACAGTCTTGGAAAAAAAAACCTGTTACAGTCTGTAAGACTGAGGGAGATTCACATTCCAACAGGACAAAAAATTCTAAATCTATAGTAGTCCGAGCTTAATGGTATCCTGTACGTCAAAGTAAATTATATGTCTAAGTATATATGTGTAAGATTGAATGGCCAAGTCAAACTCCACACCAAGGGTTTGAATATTTTAACTCGCTCTATATTCAGAGGGGGAAAAAAGCTTCTGTCTTTTCTTCTTCCAAGAAGCCGCGGAGAAAAAAATGGGGAGCGAGTGACTACAACTGCTGTTTTTACAAATTAACACAGCGGAGGTGTTGTGCTGGAGGTGTTAAGTGTTTGGGTTCCCCCTGCTGCCTCTGTGTGAGTGACATGTTTCACCGCGAACTTGCGGTTTCATTGCGCTTCTGGACATGTTTTGAATGCTTTTATTCTGAAATGCTCGAGGCGGAAAAGGTTGTTGCTACAAGGAAGATAACACAGCGTGCCTTCTGCTGCTTACCGGACGATTTGAAACAGTAAGCACAGATTTATTTAAGCATGTCAAGACGTGTTAAAATATTAAAGAAACAAAGAATACACTGTAGAAAGTTCAGCAGCTGCCAAAGACAACCGGAAGTTGTTCGTCTCGTGGGCTAACAAGCTCAAGCTAGGCTAATTTGCAACTGTGTCTTTTTCATTACGTTATAACAGTTTTGCACATGTAAACTTGTTACGTGATTCTTAATAATAATAATAATAATAATAATAATAATAATAATAATTTGTGAATAGTCTGTAATGCATGTTCGTGGTTACATTAAATATTACTTTTTAAATATAAAATTATAATGGTCACTAATAAGCTAATGTCTGTTTTTGGTGTATCTATTCCTCTGTTATTTATTTCAAAGAAAAAAAAAACTTTTAAAATGCTTTTAAATTCCCTAATATGCTCTTTGCTCATGTCCCTATTAAGTTATACTATTCAAATAGAAAACCTAATGTTAAATAACTCATTGTAAAATATGCCACACTTGTGACATTCTTAACAACTATTGCTGGATGGGTTTATATGAGGAATTCATTGTGTTTTCACTTTGGCTTCATGTTGTTGTGGATCTCATTTTTAGCATACTGTCAAAGCTGCTGGAATGAAATAATGAGGATCAGAAGAATCAGAGGAAATAAGAGCAGACTGAGTGATAGTCCTGCACATCTGCTCTGGAAAGAAAGGAGAGAGGGATGGAGGCAGGCTGAGGGAAAGTTGCGACACTATTGAAGTTTATATCTTTTTGGTGTGTATCCAAGTGTGTGCACTCATACGTGCTAGGGTGAGAATGAGTACACACAACCTCAGATCTCTCAGTTACCCAGGCTGCAGTGAGGGGACCATGAATCTGCCGCTGTGCGCTATAAAAACAATAATACATTGAGCAAGAACCCTGCCTTTCACCCACACCTTGTACTTATATGACATTCTTTTTCTGCTCCACACTTCCACCTTTAAGCTGTGGCGTGGCTCAGAACATCGGGTGTCAGGCTGTCAGAAGTTGGTCTTCACCACAAATATGAGCTAGGCTGTTTGGAAGCAATTCCCATTTCGTATCAATGTATAAATTAGCACTTTGCATGCTTTCCCTGGCACATTAAGGAGAGTAGATGTTTGCAGTAAGTGTCTCGGAGTTTTGCTAGCAGACTAAAACTTCTTTGTGCAACACAACAGCACAATCTGTGTTCACACGAGAGAGGTGACATAATGTGAGACAAAAGATCAAGAGGCTTCTGAGGAAATGAACGTCTGGCACCGTGAGTTCAGATTTACGTTTAGTCTGGAGAGGATGAGTCTTTGAACTGCCAGAGGTGATTAGACAGAAGAAAAAAAAGACCTCTGAACTGTCTGTGTATGACTTTGTGTACATCAAGTGCATGTGTCGCACTAATAGTTGCCTAAAAAGAACCTCAGCTTTCGTAGAACTTAATTGCCGATACGTCGTCTTGTATTTTTGCAAGTATTACGCACTGTGACAGATGACAGAAATAATCATGCGAACAGTTTCTGATTTATCCCGAAATGTGAGAAAATGTATCTGTACCTAACTGTACTTGAGATCAAGGGAGTTTGGGAAATAAAATTTTTAAAAAAGTCACTTGGTTGCAAAATGTCAGCCAGTGACTAAGCTGTTTTTTTGTCTTCGAGTAACCAAACTTCACTTTCTGTCTCACAGCCCAGTGTGGCTCGAAAGGCAGGCATGAACTCTTAATGGTTTGAAAACCCTGAGTAAGAACACTCTGCCGTTCTTACTGTTGCTTAATCTCATTAGTGAGATTATGGCAGTTTTGATGCCATCATTTTTGTAAAACCTTGGTGTACCTTGACCTTATATAACTTGACAAGTAGATTCTCGATTGTCTGGCACCTTCTTTTAATGAGGTTTGACAGATTGGATTTTAATGTGCTTCAAACATTTTGGGTTTTTGTGCATATTTAGAGCAACACACTTTTTATCAGACCGCCCAGATGACTAGAGTGCAGATGTTCAGATGAGAACAAACGGTTAGTAAGTATCAGGACTGGTGAAGGTGGAGATGTGGGAGAACCGAAATGCAAACGGCGACGGGGCATAATGAAGATTTATTTAACACAAAGACCTGACATGACATATTCACCAAACTGCAGCCGTAAGACACACAAGAATCCCATTACCAGACAAAGGCATGACTCGAACTTAAACACTCTGCGAGACAGTAACTGATCAGGAAACACAGGTGAAAAAATGAGCTAATTTAACAGGAAATAAAACAACACAATTTTATACACACAATTATGTGTATACACAACATAATTATAGACCTGCATCAACCTATTTGCGTGTTCAGTACGCCAATACAGCCTAACAGCACAGAAAAAGAGAGGGAGAAGTAGAGAGAGTTAGTCAGCAGATGAAAGAGTCAGAGTAAAAAACAAACAAAAAAAAAAACATTACAGCTCCCTTGCTCACTTTTTGAAGTCATTCAAGAAGTGAATTTAATGAGATTCCCTGCCTCCATCCTATTGGATGGATGTTATGATAACTCTATAGGACACCCAATGTATCAATAAATCCTGAATGCAGACCAAGTTCTCATACTTTTTAAAAAAAAATAAAGCATTTTCATTTGGCAAGCAGACTTGAATTGTCATCAACATCTTATAAGTGAGTCTTTGTGTCCTTATGCTAGCATTATCTTCAGCCCAGCATGGATATGATGCTCACCTCACTTCACTACTGTAATTATATTCTTTAATGCTGAGTAAATAAAAAAAGTTGTCATAATGAATACAGCTTGACACAGCAAAGTCTTCAAATATGATGCTCCCAGATTTTTCTGCCTTAATGGCAGCTCCCTTTAATGTGAAACAATTCTTAATGTAAAGTATTTATTAAGCTTTCACATTTATGACAGCCTTAACTGCTATAGCCGGATGGGTGAAGAATGATATGTGAAGAATTGATCATCTTTGTATTTTCATTTTGGCAGCGTTGAGCTCAAACTGAGGATGACTGACTCATCACTTCTCAACTCTGAGCTGGAGTTACAGCAACAAGAGGAACTCTACCAGCAGATGCTGCTGCAGGTCATCATCCTTCCCTTACTTTATCACATCTGGTTTGCTGTTAGTATTCACAGTGCAAGAATTGTGAAATTGTCATATATTTTGATGTTTCAATGGTAGATCTCAAGGTATTTCATCAGGATTTTATAAGAGAGTAAGACAAAGTAGAACATATATTGTACAGGTAGATCTCATAAATTAGAGTATTGTGGAAAATTTTCATTTCAGAATCTGAAATTCATGTTTTAATTATTGATTACATGGAGAGTGAAATATGTCGAGCCTTTATTTGTGACTTCCAGGTAATGAAAACTCAAAAATCAGTGTCTCAGAAAGTGAGAATATTTTGAATTAACTGCTGACTGGACGGTTATGATCAACCTCCACTAGGAGGGTTAGTGACTAAAGGTCATCGCTAAAGACTAAGGTTGTTTACACTTATTCATTGAAGTTTGAGTGGAAGGAAACATTCTGGTATGAAAAGTTACACCAGCAACACCTTTTCATACCACAGCCTTATAGAATGTCAAGCAAAATCCATTCAGGCTGAGGCTGGTGTGAGTCTGGGAAATCTCAACGTGTCATTCTGAAATTATATTGATTTTTTTTTTTTTTTTCATGAATTTCCTGATCTATACATGCCAATTTATTTATTTACTCTTTTTTTTCCAGACAAAATCTGAAAATTTAGTCAGTCAAATTCTTGTCTTTGGATGCACAAAGGTGGAATTTATCTAACATTTTGATTTAAATAGTGGCTAAATTTATTTACAACTACACATTCTGATTTACAAGCACAACATTTACATACCATGGATGTTCTGCACACAGGCATTCAGAAGAAATTCTCTGCCATTTTATGTACAAGGTTATAAACCTCAATTCACAACCAGAACAAAATATTGAATGAAGTTAAATAAAATAGTTTATCGCTCTGAGAAAGCAACGTGTCGTAGCGCATGCAGTTGGAGAAGGGAGCAAAAGAAAAGAATGTATAATTTGTCCAAACACAGATAATAAAATAACTGTCGTTTTTGTAGACGATGGGAAAGCTGCAGTCGGAATCTCCAGATTCCACACTAATCCGGCCTCAACCAGGTAAGCATTTTGAAACATAAAGGTAAGTGTCAACCAGGTGCTTCATATCACAAGGGCCTGAACAGACAGTAGGATTACGGGATCATGCCGGGTGTGACACAAAGCAGAGCAAGCAATACTGAAATCCCTGTCGTCAAGAATGGAGGTGGAAAGGTGGAAATTCTAGAATCGTAATGTTTTATTTAAGAAATTCTATCCATCATTTAAATCCTGGGTCGTCCAAAAGAACAAAAATAATCAAGATTGAAATATGTGAAACAGAAAGAAATGTGTGCCGGACTTCTCCAGCTAAAGTTCACACCTTAAACTGATGAAATGCTGCAGTGGAAGCCTAAAGAACAAAAAGAAATAAACAAAGTAGTGTAATTTAGGTTGCATTCACACCAGCCCTGTTCATTCCCAGACTCAAGAAGAGTTTCATACTCAAACTCTACTTTCTTTAGAAGGTCTGGTTCGTCTGCGGAGGTGTGAATGCTGTGACGATCCCCTCCCATCCACTAGGTGTCTCTTTTTTTCTTCTTCTTTTCAGGAAGCAGGCAGATAGGTTGGCCCCCTAACTGAACCGTATTTTGAACCATATATCTCAGAGCCATATTTTTGTATAAATAAATTGTTGTTTGTATAGACCCACTCGTCTCTCTCCCATTTTTGTCATCCCCTTTGAGCCAGGTATGATAATTTCATAAATGAACTCTGATGTGGACCAAAAAGGCGAACATCGGTTTGCCTATAAACCTGGGTTTCTGTTCTGTTTAAGTTATGCATGACAGTAGACCTCTCCAAAAGCAGGAAGTGGACTACATCATATACATGTGTATAGATACAACCAAAACAAACTTGGTAACTGAAGGAACGACTTGTGGTCTTTTGCCAAAGACAGAAGGGAAATCCTACAATCGCTAAAATTTGATGCCACGCCATTTTTGTTTACATTTTGTGAAGATGAAAGTTGCTCTCAATTGATTCAAAGGTTCCCCTGTTGAGTCCTTCAGTGGTTCGTGGTGCAGCGCCCCCACAGGCGAGGGGGTGAGCAGGTTTATTATTATTTATTTATTTATTTATTTATTTATTTATTTTTTAATATTGATTTATGATTTTCAAGAATAAACAGGCAAATTAGAGGACGAAATATCAAGGATAAAAAAAATAATAAAAACTAAAACAAAGAAAAAAAAAAACTAACCAAAATCATCAAAACAAAAATCCACAAGACAGAACAATCAGAACACTGTCAGCTAACAAAGGGTCTGATAAGAGGATAAAATAAGTGCACATCAGATTGTAGAGTGTTATCGAGCATGAGACAGAGTCCAAGCGAGTAACAGACATTTCTGAGGATATTGAATCAAACAGCTCACCATAGAATATGGAATAACAAGAAAAGATGAAAACAAGTTATAATCACAATAGAAATGACAAAACGGTAAATGAGTAAAATAAATTATTAGAAAATACAGGTCCAGATGTAAACGACAGTTATTTTAGCCTATTATTTTGTATGTATCTATTGAAAGGACCCCACACATCCAGGAACTTTTGATGATTGTCAGACAAAGAGTATCGAATTTCCTCAAGATAGATATAGGACACCATGTCATTAAGCCATTTCTTAAAACAAGGCGGGGTAGAGGATTTCCATTCCCGTAGAATAACCCGCTTTGCTACCACTAAACCAAAAATTAAGAGACTGTTGTAGGGACATGGGAAGAGCAAGAGAGGATTTAGAGCAACCCAAAATGATCAAATGCCTATCCGGAAATAGAGGCTTGCCATAAGCATTGCTATAAAATTCAAAAATCCTGCACCAGAAGTCCATTAGTTTAGGACAGGAGCAAAACATGTGACCCAGAGTCCCATCATCTAATTTACATTTGTCGCATTTTGGTGAGACGCAGGGGAATAGCCTATTGAGTTTAGTTTTAGAAAAGTGCAGCCGATGGATAACTTTGAATTGAATAAGTTGCAGTCTGGAGTTAATGGAGCAGGTTTTGATTCTTGAAAGAGACAAATCCCATTGCTCATCTGAAATCTCACCAGGTAGATCAGAAGCCCAGGCCTCTTTTATATGCCTAGTAGATGGGGATGAACTGAAAAGATTAACAAACTGAGAAATTAGGTAGCAGGTTTATTTTTTAACTGGGTTGACACAGTGCAGTGTGGAATCGAACCGTTCCAGCTGAAGACGGAACAAATGTGGCAATTTTGGTCCACAATCAAACCGAGTCTACTGGACTATCAGGTGGGAAAAACACCCAGAGTGTCCCAAAGTCTCTCAACAATGTTGTTGTTGGAAGTCGATAAACGGTAGAACATTGCTTGTACGTGATTACTGAAGATATCTGAGGGTCTGCAGTTCTTATGTCTTTGGGAGGGTTTAGGTTTTCATGACTTGTATCTTGAATCACGTTAAGCCTTATTGGGTGTAAACTGGAAGAGAGCAACGTGCTATTTCGTAATGGTAATATTTTCACCTAATTAGTCTGGGCTGACTTTCCCCGATCCCTCACACATGAAACATCTCTATGATATATATTTTTTTATTAATCCAAACCTGGTAGACTTTATAGTTTTCTTTCACTTTCTCCTTTTTAGTACTTTTTTTCTCTACATCTCCGCTCTTTCCTCCACCCAGGTCTGTGTGTGAAGACGTTCTCGGAGCCAGGCAAGCAGAAGGTTTTCATAAACATCTGCCAGTCGACCTCTGTCCCGCCGCCCCCTGATCTCTCCAGAGAGGAGCTTGTGCAGCTGCTCCAGTCGGAGGATCCCAGCGGCTACAGAGTTCCGATGAGCCTGGGAGAGCCGCATGCAGAAACTGACAACAGTATGTAGCAGAGGCCAAAGCCTGCAGGTTTCTTAAGATGACGGAAATGTGGAGGTTGTGATGTGATCTGTAATTTGGTCAAAAGGTTTGGTTAGTCAAAATAATGCTACAGTATTTGACATTCTGAGCTGACTTTTTTCTTTATTGGTTTAGAACAGCAACATGGTTTTAATTATGACCATTTCAAACTGGATGTTTTTGTTTTACAGATTTGTTCACTATGTTCACCCTGTGCAATTGAAATTACAACTCTGTTGCAGTAATCTAATTGGTCAGTTGGCAGCCTGCATTGTATTTTTCTGGATATCTTCAAAAACAGATGAAAGCAATTATGTTTGAGAAAGGAGAGAAACCGAGCTACTTCTGACTGACTTTCGATTTGTTTCAACTGCTAATGTCATGCAGGAAGCGTTGGGAACATTTAAATATTACACACATGAGATCACCATCATTTCTATATTCCTGAGAACTGGAGGGAGGATTTCTAGTATTACCTCAACATCTTCCTCGGGTTCCCTTCCTCTTATAATATATAACATAAATGAGTAATATATTCATCTGAAAACGCTACCAGAAACGAGTCACTACGGGAAAATTACAGTGCTGTTCAAGGTCTGAAAAAAATTCTGCGTTAAGGCCAAATGGCATTTATTATCTGCTGTTGTTCAAATGCAACACATGTTAACATTAAGATAGTTTTGACACGAGTTGAACTAAAAATGCATTCAGCTTATCCTTCCTTTTCTTTCGCCTTTTCTCTTCCTCGACTTTTGACTGTCGTCTCTGGTTCGGCTTCACTCCCGAAAGTGGCACAGCGCGTAGTAGCCAGCTTCACAGGCCGTAGCCGGCGGTGTTTGGTTTTTCAAAAATACAGTAAAATTTAACGTTCAATATTTAAATTCATTTTTAATATTGACTAGAGTTAGCGTAAGTGCGCAAATGTAGGCTAAAAAGAAACAAAAACTTCATTCTGAATCAATCAGCTACATGTGGAGGAAACCCTGGACTTAGATGAAATCTGAACAGCTGCGTTCCATTATAGCGCCACCTATCTGCTGCTGTCTTTCAGACTCTCAGGGTTGCACAGCCTATGACGTCGTCATCAACCAGGACTTCTTCCAGAAGAGCCAGGTGACTTGTCAGATGACATGCTTACCATGTTTGGTGCTGTACAGCGTAGTAAAGGATGTGGTGTGTGTGTGACGGTGTCTCGCAGAAGGATCCTCTGTTCCAGCAGTTTGTTATCTTGGTGTCCGTGGAGGGCCTGGAGAATAAATACAGCCTGGAGCTAAACAGAGGTGAGTCTGAACTCGTGTTTGTCTCTCTGACAATGTTGGACCACATCAAGACAAGGTTTGGGATGTGTTTGTGCAGACTGGAAAGTGCTGAAGAACAGAAAATTCCTTGGCTCCGTCAGTGAGCAGAACATCCGGATGAAGAGCAGGCCGGTGATCCAGGAACTGCAGCCTCAGTAAGTCGCTTCGTTTCAACGCTGAACGGTTAAAACGTTTCCCTGTGACTTTAACTTGTTCGAATCACAACCTTAAACTTCAGTGTATTTTATCAGGATTAAGCGAGAGAGAAACCAACATACAGCGGAGTGAAAGGATGCATGATGTGCCTTATTTATTCCAACTAAAGTTCTGAAAAGCCTGGAGATTTTTGTCATCCAGTTTTTGGTAGAAACAGAGAGACATGAGCAAAACAAGCCATCATGCCAATGGAAACTGTTGAGCTTGTTTTAATTTATGTCATTAATTGGTTTATTGCAAAAGACTTAGCCTCACTGTTGCCATTTTAGCAACTTTTTAAATAAAGATAAATAAATAAAAATTAGTATCGGCTAACTTGGGAATGGTGATCGGCCAGAAAGCTGCATTCGGTGCACCGTCCTGCTTTTTCTATCGACATATTTCACCCTCCGTTTCTAAATTCTGATGTACTTTTTTTGTCATGTGAAATCTTAGTGAAACACACTGAAGTGGTTTTAATTTGACACCGTTCTAATGCACTGTGCAAAGTCTGTTATTTGTCCTCTGGGTGCAGTTCAAGCTAGTTCTTGGCATGAGACAACATTAGAAGTAATGGAATTCCATATTAAAACAATGAAAGCTTTAATTTTACACTGTAATAGTGTAAACGATGAATGAAGGATGAATCTCTTTCTGCCCTCAGGGAAAACGGCCCGGCATGTGTTAAAAGGTGAGGCAGCTCTTACTCTCTCTGTCTTTTATGCTACATTAAAATAGCGTTGGTGACATGGATGTGTGGGTCTTCTCTGTGCTCAGACCAGAATGCTCGCTGTTGGTGGAGCCCCCCACTGGACACCCTGAGTACCTCATTGCAGAGATAAAGCTCCCTGGAGTGGTAAGCAGTGCATTTGGTCCTTAGGGACCAAATTAAAAACTTAGAAGTGAAGATGATGTGGTCTTATCCAAGCAATTATTTCGACATATCAGTCCAGGAACGGTTACGAGGCCAGTTCCAAAACACTGTAGATGTCAGCTTTCTGGCTGCTTGTTTAGTGTTTAAACTTTATGATAGGACATTTGTGGGGGGGAATAAACAGCAAATGCATGCTTGGAGTGAAACAAACACAGCAATTTTATTTTCTTCATGTGTTTATATTCTACCAGATGGACCGGTTCCAATTTCACAATTCACAACACATGTCGTCTCGAGGTAGTTTTCATAAAAAATAAAAATAAAAAAAGTCAGCAAATCTACAGCAGTACAGCAGAGTGCTGATTTAAAGGGACAGTGTTATGTAAAATGTACTTTTTGAGCTTTTCATCATGCTATGATGTTATTCCCTCATCAAAAACACACCTGGAGTGTTGCCTTGATTCTTTCATGCATAATTTAATTCCTGTGGCAAAACGCCTTCGAGGTGCAGCTCCTCCTCAGGGCTGCAGTTTCCAAACTTCCATCTCACAATTAGGTTTTAATAAACCTAAGCAACATTTTAAAACCAGTGAGAGAATCTGATTGAGTCATTAAATAATATACCCTAAGTAATTGCCAATCATGTTTTCCATGTTTTTATGTGTTTTTCTTGTGTTTGATACTTTGGTCAGTCTTGCTGTTTTATAAGTATGTATAAAAAGTTGACTTGGCTAAAGGTTGTTTTATGATGCAGTAAAAAAAACCAGGTGCCATTTATGGACTATTAGTGAAGTGTCCTGACTTTCCCCATGCCTAAAATGTCAACCAGTCAAACTAAAACAAGATTCTCCAGAGGATGATTCATCCATGCTCTGTTGGTACTGCAGCCAAATTCCGATAATTAAAGTGCTATTGTTGCTAGACTTGCATTACTAAAGAGCAAGAAAACATTACACAACATGGCATGCTTGGCTTGTTTTTGTCATTTGCCGCTCTACATGTAGTATAACCTCTTGCTGACACTCAGCCTGAGGCGCACTGCTTCACCTGTACCTGCTGGACGGTTTGTTGTGTCAAGTTACGACATTTGACAGCCTCGCAAAAGCAACACAATCGAAAGCATCAAGGAGCCAGGTCAGACCAGTTTGTGCATTAAGTGTTAACAGTAGAAGTCTTTTCAGTTGACATAATTATCTACCCGTCTGTACTGATCTATTTAAATCATTGTGATAAGTCATTGTTCACAACAGGCTTTAAGAGATTTAATAGGAATATTTCTTTGACACATGACGTTGGCAGCCAGAGCGGTGCTGCCTTGAGCTGGTACGGCTCAACAGATGTGGTGTGTGTTGGAATATGTGGCAGATTATCAGACAGTCATCTCGTTTCATGGAGAGGTTTTAGCTTCATCTTGATATAAACACCTAGCAGTTAGTTTCACCGCAGCTTCTGCAGTCTAGTTGCAACATTAAATGAAAGAGGTAATGAGGAACAGGGTCAGCGTCAACTAATGAAGACCAGTCGTTGGGTCTTAGGAGCCTTTTGGGTTTTCTGTACAAGTAGAACAAACGGTCTCTGTTCCTTCATGTCCTCCAGATGTCAAAGTGATGGTGGCTTGAGGTCAAATATGACTTCATCCAAATACATCAAAGCGTTGAGTCAAAGAGGCTGAGTAGAAACCCAGGGCCGCTTTCCGAAGCGTAAAACAGAAGCCATGAATTCTGTCCATTCACTTTGTGTTTGTGCATTACTTTGTTTAGGTCCCAATGAAAATATCCTGGTTAGGTACCTGTTCTCCTGACTGCATCTCACACACACAGAAACATGGAATAGAAACCAGGTCCAGAAAGAAATGTTAGCTACTTTACTGCCAATAGAAAAAAAAATGCCAAAAGTGCTTAGAAAATGTTAATACAGCAGCAAAATGAAAGCTTTAAAGCTCCAGCATGTAACTTATAAAAACATCATATTTTTGACATATTTATTAAAACTGTCACCATGTTGCACCGCTCCCAGCCAAAAACAACCAATCAGAGCAAGTGAGGGTCTTATCGCTGTCAATCAATCTTGTGTACGCACTGCTCAATGTGCTAACCATTCCAGGAAAACATGCTAACATGGTGTCCAGTTAGCATGGAGACCTGTCATTAGGTGTCCATGCTAACTAGCCTTAGCATTCACAACAGGGACTGCTAGATGCAATGTAGCAGACAACAAGGAGGGTGATTGACAACACTAAGACCCACCTCTTGGCTCTGATTGGTTGTATCTAGTTGCACTGGGTGAGGGCAGAGAACCTCAATGTTTTTCACAGATTCTCATATCATACCATAGTGTGTGTGTGTGTGTGTGTGTATATATATATATGTATATATATATA
>NW_006800738.1:21472-26685 GCF_000485575.1 Poecilia formosa | reverse complement strand
ATATATGAAAGTTACATAATGCAGCATTTAAAAGAAACTTATTTTATCAAATATTAAAAAGGAAAATGTATTTTATGCCAAAATACCTTCACTCTGTAGAGGGCTGGGTTTGTTTCAAGCGAGTGACCCTGTTCTCTATGCAGTCATCATCTCGCTCTCTGGTTCTGGATGTCGGAGAGGACCGGCTGGTGTTGACGGCGCGACCGTCGCTCTACCACCTCGACATCTTCCACCCGTTCTTGGTTGACCAGGACAACAGTGTGGCGCAGTACAACAAGAGCACACAGGTACGCAGAACTAACTCCGTGGAAAGGAGAGCCCTCTCTTCTCTGGTTTCCACAACTGCGCCACAAAATTTGCTCCTTACGTTCACAACATATGCAGCTTTATCCTTTATGCTTTGCAGTATGAAAAATTTACTGTTTCTGTTTTTTCTTACAGATTCTCACAGTCACCATGCCAGTGGGCTCATCAGGGCCATGAAGCTGCTGAAGAATCATATTTTTTCTTATAAAAAAATGCTGTGACAATAAAAGTTTTTTGTTGGTAAAAAGTGAAATCTGTTTCTAATTTTATTTACTAATTAAATCCTACTCATTGTGTGACTCGTGACGCCTTTAAAAAGTTAGCGCAATTAATTGCTGTTTTTTTGTTTGCTTTGTGTTTCAACACATAAAAAAGTTCAGAGCAGAACCTTTATACTTGTGTGTTTCTGGTATGTCATTAATCTTAACGGACAGGTGACGTCTGCAGATGGCAATGGTCGACAGAGTTCTCTTGGCCAACTTTTGATTCAAAAAATCGATTTGATTGGACGCTGCAAAAATCTGTTATGGAGCCATTAGCCTGCTAGCAATTGCTACCTTTCTTACAAATGCTACCATCATGATAGCATTTAACAAAACACATTTGTTCCTTGGGTCAGAATTGGTTACTGTGTTATGTTTTTATCATGTGAAGGACTTTCAACTGCCTTGTTGCGAAATCTGCTATACAAATAAACCCAACTTGGTCAGTCACATTTCAATAACATGATAAAGTTTGTGGTTGATTTTTTCGAGACAAATGTATATCTATGTGTATGTATGTTTGCTTGTAAATAAAAATATTACATGATTTAGTGTTATTTAATGCTCATTAGGACTACATGGTCTGCACTGCACAGAGCAGGAAATGCCAAGGACTGAAACAGCCATGTTTTCACAATATTGCACTTCTGCTGCTGTGTGTGTGCGTGTGTATTTTCATGTATTTATTGTCCATCAGTATGTTAGTCTTCTTATTGCACTGTGTGTGTGATTGTGTATTTATAGTCCATCTATATATTCTTATTGCCTTATTGTCTTCTTATTGCACAGTGTATTGCAGTGTATGTGTGTGTAGGTGTGTGTGTGTGTGTAGGTGTGTGTGCGTGTCCGTGCGGAGGGGTTACGGTCAATGTCTTATTTATATGTTTAGTTTAACTGCACATTGGAGACTGGTGAAACGCATTGTCAAACTTCTGTGCTAACCCTGTTACATAAATCTTTAACAATAAAGTACACTTGACTTGACTTATAGCAGCTATTTACTGGTACCATTTAGTAACATTTTTAACATTTTTACAACTGAGGTCCCAAACCTGTAAGCTGCCCTGATATTAATCAGAATCTGACTGAGTATTTATAAACCCAGAAAGACAACTAGCTAAAGACAAGGAATAAAAGCAAAGAAAGATGCTAAATAATCAGGAGCATGATGAACACCAGGGAAACACCAGGATCCCATGTTGTTGGGAAACATGTTCCCCACCAGTGTTTGCTTTTACTTTCAAATAAAAGTAAAATCAAGGAGTCATATCAGAGCTGCAAACTGACTGGCTGCAAACCAGACTGAAGACAGTGTGGTACCCCTTACATATCACTTCTCAATTGGAAAGAGCAAATATATTTATAGCCTCAGAATACAGATCCCTGTTGGCAGTTCAGACTTAATGAGCCTGCAGTAGTGACGCACTGTCTAGCCCTGTGGACCTCTGTTCAGTTAGTGTCTCTGTGACTCTGTCTGTCTGAGCCCTGGTCACTAATCATAGCAGTAGCACAACACTGACCTTTTTCTGGACGAAATCTTGTTGGAAGACAAATAGTCTTGAGCATCCCTCTCAGTTTGGCAAGACCAGCCGTTCCTTCTAGATCAGGGGTGGGCAATTATTTTTTCCATGAGAAACATAAAATATTGTGGAGGGTCGGGCCAAGGCTGAACTCAATTCTGTATAATATTTATTGTTATTTCTTTATATCAAAAAGCAGTAAATACCATTGTTTTGACAAGCGGGCAAGACTAGTTAGTATATGTTAAGGTTATGCAATGAAAAAGTGAGGTTGCCTTCCAAAAAATGTAATTTATTCAAACAAATTTCTCAAAACAATGTTAGATGAATTGTTAACATTTCTTCTATTTGTTGCTCACAACAATGAACATTTTCTGTCAAACACATTTGACTCAAATTCCGACTCAGGTCCCAGATTAATAAATTTAATGCACACATAAAATAAAATAGACTAATTATGTGATATATAGAAATGTATATATATTTTTAAAAAAGTATGAGTGTGTAAATCATTTATGACATTAAGCTGAATTACACTCTAAAAAAAGATGTTAAAAAAGAACACAAAAAATGTGTTATTAAATTAAAAGCATATTTTGTGTTAATTTTACACATTGTGTGTTAAAATGAATTTAATAATATGACACACAGTATGCAACTTCGGTAAGTTTTAAATCTGTTTAAACACATAAATATAGTCTAGAATTTGAGGACTCAATGGTTGGAAAAAAATTTATTTTTTGTGCCACCACAGGGCATGCAAGGTTGTTGTTAATTAAGCACTGTGCACAGGAGATGGGGTCACCATTTTATCATTTGTTACAGTTGTCCTTTTTTTTGTCCAAAGTTTATTGAAGAGAGTAACATTTTAAAATTAAAGGTTGTTGAAGTTTTGGAATAAATGATGAATATTGCAGTGAGAATTTTTAGATGCAATTGTACATTATAGACAAAACGTAATTTCTTTTTTTTAAATAACACCTGCAATTCATTTTCGGGAAAACATCTCAATATTATAAATATTGTACATAAGTGTAAATATTGTCAAATAATTTATCTTTAAATTAAAATTGGAAGCCTTTGTAATCTACAATGACTCTTTTTCTGTAAACTGGAAGTTAACAGCTTACAATAAAGCGGTTAACTTTTCTGTAAGTAAACGTTTAAGTTAACGGTTCTGTAAATTCACTTTGGCAGTGAAAGAGACACTAACGGTTGGTCCTCTTAACGGATGTTGTCGGTCTGACACAGTAATATTTACTGTTGTTTTACTGATCTAACTCAAAAATTAAGATGGGCTGTTAGCGAACTGCCTTAAAGCTCAGATGGCGAAAAAAACAAAAAACAAAAAACAAGACATGGAAGTAATTATAAGATGTTAGCCATGTTAGCACCTTCGAGTGGAACTGACGTTGAGTGGCATATCGGAGTTTTGATCAAGTAAAATTTATGTGGTTGTATTTAACGGCGCATTTCTAAATTAATTAAAATATTAAGATGGGCTGTTCGCGGACGTCCTTAAATTGAACTGCATTAAAACTCCGGTAGCGAGAAAAAAACAAAACCTAACTAATCATAACTTCCATGGTAACATTCCACAAAAAGTGTTTAGCATGAGGTACGTGTGTACTGATGCAGCCGGGCTGAAATTTTTACATTAAATACAACCGAAACGCTACCAGATTTAGTACATTCATTAAACATGACCTAGTAAGTATTGTTTTTTTGTTGACACTTTATAATTTCTTTTTTTGTAAATGTGGATTTGTACATTTACTGTGTATCACAGCAATAAGAAGACGTTTTTAATGTTTTGGTTTTTGTTCACTTTCAGAGGAGGCTTGTTACAGAATACTCGTGGTACTAACACACCTTCTGCCCCCTGTTGGTGGAAGACAATGTAGCATCAAGGATACAATAACACACCTTCTAGATTTTGTGCCGGTAGGTGTTTATCCTTTGATAAATGTTATTTTAAACAGAAATTACATTGAATTCCTGATCATTTCACCAACAAATGTGTTTTGTTTTATTTCTTTTTTTTTTTTGTTTCTAAGACTGGAACAATAATAGCATCCCTTTGGAATGATTCCTGTACTTCATCAACAAACCATCAGCCCCAGCTCATCTGCATCGGTAATCCACGGTCATCAAAGGAGTATGTGATCATTGCGAAAAATGACAAAAGTCACCATCCCCCTAAACGATGGACTCACATGTGCGGTGGACAAGCTTTTTAAACTGTACTGGCTGTGTAACTTGTCTTATCCATCCCAACTTGGACCTCTCTTTACATTTTTTGAATACATCTTTGATCTTCCATTCTCCACATGAAGAAAAGCAAGGGTGATTGAATTGATTGGACAACTTAAAGCTTGTAAATGAGATGTATTGTTGTCCAAGTACACTACTTGGATGAACTTTGTTGAACCAGTGACGCACTTTCGGTTTACTCTGCAAAAACTTTGCTCAAGCAACTAGGATATTAGCTATGGATTTTAAAAAATATATTTTTACCCGTTTGCTGCATAATCAGCACAAAGTAAGCCAACAATGTGAATATAATTGTTCAGACCACCTCCGAAACCAAAGCACAGTTGTACAGGTTGTACACGTTACGTTAGGGTCACGGCTGCATGTCCTTTATTGGCAGGAGTCAATTATTCTGGAGAGACCGCTATATTCGAGAGAAAACATTGCTATCTTAAAACATTTCTTGAAATTAGACAATTTTCTTCTTGTTCTAAATCTTTATTGAAGTTCAAAACAAAAGAAGATACACATTGTACAACAGCTGAAAATATGAAGAATTTAAACGAAGTAGCCCACTTCATTTTGTTTTGGAGCAAGATGGGGTGACGGTGACGTCATCGGCAAAATTATAACTTTTAATACCTCAAAGACGAAAGCTGCACAAACGACAGTTTTAACTGCTCAAACAAAGCACTAACGAAGTAGCCCACTTTGGTTTGTTTGGCGCAAGGTGGGGTGATGGTGATGTCATCGGCCAAAATTATAACTTTTAATATCTCGCAAACGAAAGCTGCACAAACAAAAATTTAAACGGAGCACTAACGAAGTGACCCACTTTGGTTTGTTTTGGAGCAATATGGGGGGATGGTGA
>NW_006800738.1:15866-20600 GCF_000485575.1 Poecilia formosa | reverse complement strand
TTTTCCTTACTACACTTGGCCAGTGTTGAACCTTCTTCTTTTTCTTCTGTCATTTTCCTCTTCAGTAACCTCCTGGTTCTGATCAGGTCCTGGCAGCTTCTTGAGGTTCCGGCAATCTCAGAGGACCTGATCCTTTTTCTGTGGATCTCACAGTCCTCAGCAGACTCTGTGCGTTGTAGCATCATGCTGCCGCTTCTCTCTATCGTAAGTAATATTGTGGAAAATTAATGATTGTTTAGAGTTCATGTTTAGTATTTTTGAATTACCTCACATACTGATATCTCATCAGGGACTTTATTAACAAACTGATGAACATTTAAGTCTTTTTCATCCAAATTCATGCTTCTCCGAGAAGCCAACAGAGATTTCAATGTTCCTAACCAATAATAAAACAGAAATTCTGAGTGACAAAAACTCTAAATATCTTAACTATATATTAAGAGGTTATATTCACTACACTCTAAAACACTTGAGCAGCATTTAGTTGTGTCTACTACCTTCTACTCTTTAAGTCAAATAAATTTAGCACTTTGATTTTAAATCTGAATGTCTGAGTTTGTGTTAACTTTTTATGAATTTTGTCAAACCTCCAAGGGTTCTGACACCAACCAGTGTGATATCACGAAGAACATTCCAAATGTTGGTTACAAAGAATGAAAGTGATGATGGGGACTGCACACAGGCGGATCTAGAAAAATATCTATGGGGTGGCAAGAGGGTGGCAATGATTTTTTTCAGGGGTGATGATGTGAAGGTTTGGAAAACATTTGAACATTTGTGCAAACAAGTAGGAATTTTAAAATATAAACGCTGTTTTCAGAGAGCAGAAAAAAATATCTGAGCTAAGTTAAAACTTGCTTTAAAATCCAAAGTATATTTGATTTTAAACAAAGAGAGATATAACCATTTGTATTTGTGTTCCTAAATACAGAATGATTCCACTCACATGGTATCTGACCTCACTGTCCTTTTCTACAGGTGTTGCATGTTAAGCGGAGTCAGTGATGCTCTGAGATTATGCAGCTGAAGTCGACCAGCAGCTGCTTGCTAGATGCTCTTTCTCTCCAGGAAGGTGCGTACTGCAGATGATACCTGTCATTATTTATGGTCTTTCTGCAACAAAGTCTAGGAATCGCTCTTGGTCTGACCCCGCCCTGAAGCCTTTATGCCATGTGAGACCCCACCTGAGGTGAAACTCACAGACAGCCAAGACTTCAAGACCAGAGGGGTTCTCAAACCCCTCCACCACGTTAAGGTGGCGATTCTGCGAAGGGGAGGAAACCAGCAGACTGCATCAGAGCTTTATATCAATGCAGTCCCCCATCCTGAGCAAGCATGGGGCGACAGTGGAGAGGAAACATTCCCCTTTCAAAGGAAGAGACCTCTGACAGAACCAGGCTCAGGACGGGCGGCCATCTGCCTCGACCGGCTGGGGTTGGAGAGGACAGGAAAGTGGACAAGACAAACAAAACATTCACTGGAGCTCTGGCTCTGATGGAAGAACAGACCTAAAATGACAAAGAACATGTTAGTGGGCCGATATTGTTGTCTGAGTGGAGTTACAAAAACAGCACATAGATGTCTTCCAAGATAATCTAGATGTGGAGGAAAACATAGTCAACAGAACACCTAAAAGACTAAGTGACAGAACATTACAAAAAACATATGAGGTTTGTTGTGTCTGGTGCCTGTCTAATGTCTGGATTTGATGAAAGACAAGAAAATGAAGACAAGGGGCAGGAGAGGAAGTGAGACAGGATCTGGTGAAGCATGAAAATGTGACTACTGACAAGCAAAATCAATATACATTGCACAAATACATATGTAAACTACAAATACAAGGATACTTTGTTTCCCATTTTCTCAGCTGCTCTGTATCTTTGTGTGAATGTAACTATGTGATAGTTCCTGTAGTTGTGTCCCAACTGTGTGTTGAAATCTGCATGTTTATTGTTAAAAAAGTTATCAACAACATAAATGTAGGCCATTTCTATGGAACCCATGAGGGTTCATGTCATCTTCATCTGGGTCCCTGCATCTCTCCTCACCACCATCAACCACACCACCTGACAGAGCTGAGAAACATAGTCCCTCCAACATGTCCTGGGTCTTCCCCATGGCCTCCTCCCTGTGCACATGTGGACGTGCCCGGAACACCTCACCAGGGACGCATACAGGAGGCATCCTAACCACATATCCAAGCCACCTCAGCTGGCTCCTCACAAAGTGAAGGAGCAGCAGCTCTACTCTGAGTCCCTCCTGGATGACCAAGCTTCTCACCCTAACTCTAAGGGAGAGCCCAGACACCCTACGGAGGAAACCCATTTCGGCCGTTTGTATCCGCGACCTCGTTCTTTCGGTCATGACCCAAAGCTCATGACCATAGATCGTAGGGAACGTAGATCGACTGGTTTAAGAAAACCATGAGTGTCTCAGTAGCTCTTCCAGCGTGGGACGATCCTCCGGGTGTTTCTTGAGGCACCTAGTCAAAATATCCTGGCAGTCTGCAGGGTCAGAGGTCAAAGTGCCACAACAGTTAGAGCTGCGAACAGAGGACAGATTTGTATATATGCTGTGAGAAGATACAATACAATGTTTGTCTCACTTTTGGAAAGCTTCCTGCTGATTTTCAGCTTCTTTTTGAGAAAGCTGTTGGTTTCAAAATTCCTATCGTGGAGAATTTCGAACAGGATCACCCCAAGCTGCCACACTGTTGTGGGTCCAGCAGAATATTTCTTTTGTGTCCGATATTCTGGTGATTCCAGAGCACGGGTCCCTAGAAAATGTGTGAGAATTAAAAGTCAGAAAGAAGAGGAAGAACAGTAAAAATAATCTTTTCTCAGAACTGACAGAAAGAAGCAGGATATTGAACCTTGGAAGATGGTAAATTTACGTCCATGGTCAAAGCAGCTTAGACCAAAGTCTATGAGATAGGCTCGTAGGCCTTCTGAGCTCCTCTCAATAAGGACATTTTCCACTTTAATATCTCTGTGGAAAATGTTTGCGTCCTGAAGTTGAATTGTTGCTTCCACCAGCTGTTTTAATATGATCTAAAAGACAAAAATGATTTGAAGCTCATAATTCTGCACAGATTGATGTTGGACTTCAGTGAGAAATACAGTGACTTGTAAAAATTTTTATTTTCATATGGATTTTTTTCACATTGTCACATTACACCCACACACTTCAATATTTGTGGAGACGTTATGTGATGGATTAAAACAAGTTTTATAAAATTATTTTACGGAGGGAATATTGCACTGTATTTCATGCCTCTGATTTTATCATATTCACTATGAAACAAAATCCACCAAAGCAACTGAACCCACTCGAATTTGCATCCAGCAGCTTACCTTGGCCTCCTCCTCATTTAGACAACCTTCATGTTCATCAAGGAAGACATTGAGGTCCTCTGAAGGCATGGGCCTCTCCATCACGAGGAGCAGCTCTTCCTCCAGCTCATACCAGTCCAGCAGGGACACCGTGGCTAACTGCCCTGATGAGCTGGTAGTTATATTCTTAATCTTCAACATGATGGCCACCTCCAACGCCATCTCCTGACCATTCTCATCCTGAAACATCAAAGCAAACAGGAGAAACCCACAATGCATCTGGAATCCAATAGGACTTAAAGTCAGTCCTAGATGCTTTTCCTCACTTACCTTATGTTTGCGGCCCACTTTTTCATTTGGGATGTGTTTGATAGCCACCTATACAATAGAAATAAAGCATTGCTCAGCAATGGGAATATCTTTAAAGGGTTCAGATTTTCTTTAGTTGCTTGATGTGGAGTTATCAGTATTGTGAGTATTATGGTGAGTTCACGACAAACACTTTTTGAGCATCAGGCGCGTTTCAAAGTCAAAGTCTATGTGTAGGCGTGTAGAGGGCCGTTGCATTTCTACCATCTAGTGCAACGTGATTGGAACCGTTTGGAGTGTTTCGAGCGTTTGACACATCAAGAGCGTCCGATGTGCCTCCACATAGATTTTGAATGTAAACCAGCGAAATGCAAGATACGTCAAGCGTCTGCATTCAAAGTGCACACGCGTCGAACTTGAAACGTCGGGCGCATACTTGATGCGCGGAACGCCTTTGTTGTAAATGCACCATTAAAATCGAATGAAAATTTAGCTATCTAGTTTGGTCTTTCCAAAATCTAATTAAGAACTACAAGAAATTAAAATGTTCACAATTGTGCAATTCTAGTATGTATTAGTAAATATCACCCATCTGCACCTTTATTCTGAAAGTCTCATTGGTTAATTAAGTCATTTATCTAATATAATCTTATTTTACAGACCTGAACTTTTTCAGTTTGAGACATTATTAGCTAAAATCAGCTGAAAGAGTCTGACTACCTGTTAGACTTGCACCTCTCTGAGGATATCAATTCTTTTTTACAAACTTTGACTGCTACTGTTAGAAGAACTATTACTGATAACTTCACAGAGCCTCTTTTTAAGTATTCCAAATACACCTACAGGTAATTTATCCACCTTTCGATATCCAGCAAACACAGATCCATAGCCTCCTTTTCCCAGTAGATCCAGCTCAGTATATTTTTCCAGGAATTCACCTAAACATATGAACACATCTTTAAATTTCATAAAGCACCAGAATAAACTATGTTCACTAATGTTACCTTAGATCTCCTTATTACCACACCTTAAGTCTCTCTCATGAATGCTTATATTACAATTTTATTGCAACTTTAACTCTGACCTCTTTGGG
>NW_006800738.1:13577-15109 GCF_000485575.1 Poecilia formosa | reverse complement strand
ATCTCTAAGGGAGAGCCCAGCCACCCTGCGGAGGAAACCCATTTCAGACACTTATATCAGTGATCTCGTTCTTTCAGTCATGACCAGGCCTGTCGCGATAAACAATAAATCAATTAATCGCACGATAAATTAAACCTATCGACCTCATTTTAATTATCGACTTTATCGTCTCTTCCTGCCTTTTTTTTCTGTCTCTTGATGACACTGAATGAAACTCCGTTGCTCTCCACTGACCCTCCCTTCCTATTAGCTGTGTGAAGCTGACATCCCGCCCATGTCAAAAAATTCAGCAAATAGTCTGAATGGTTAGTGCTCCGTTTCTGCAGGTTTGTGCCATTAAAATTTTCGTTTGTGCAGTTTTGGTTTCTGAGATATTAATATTAAGATATTAAGTATAATTATCCCCTAATTATACCCAATTAGGGGACAATTAATTTCACCTGCTGCAGGCTGTACTTTCTGTTTTAGTTTTTCGTTGGTTGTCTTCCAGCACATTCCTCTCACGTAAGTCTTGTTTTCTGTGTCGTTTTTATGCAATTGAGGTTGCTATATTTTTGTAGAAAAGATATTATAAATCGTGTATACAGTTATAGTAAGACAATATTTCTGGTAATTGTCTTTTTGTTTTATGAAGTTGCATGTGCCTTATGGTTTGCTATTGACACACCAAAATATCTGTATTGTAAGGCAAAGGGTTGGTATCCAAATTGAGAAGTAATGAATCATGACAGTGACTGTTTTGAATATCCAATTTAATTATATAGTCAAATAAGAAACGGTGTTGATTTGAACAATAAACTTTAACAATTGAAACAACAAACAGTGTCTTGATAATCTGGAACTTGTACATTTGAAATACAAATGTACAAGTGCTTTTCAACTTTTTCCAAACCAGATCATTAATTATATGACTCCATGTGCCAGATTTTAAAGTTGTGTAATTCCTTTTACCAGATGATGAAAACTTGTCATTATATTCAACTTTTTCTGGTATAAATTTAATCCAATCTTCAAATGGAACTTCAAGCTGAAAATCTGAACATTGTTCAGGAGAAGTGGTGTCTGAGTCAAACTCAGTGTCCACAGGGCTTTCAGGATCACTTCCTTGATTAACTTCCAAGCATGACCAGATGTTTTGTCTGTTTAGCTTTACAAATGTGTACAGACCTTTTGCAGACATTTTATTTCCCAACTGCTGACTTTATCTCTGTCCAGACAGCGGCAGCTGGAGTGGCTATTGTTAAGGAAGAAATTCTAAATTGTTTTTTCCTGTGAGGGCCACATAACTTTTCCCTTCTCTGGTGGGAGGCCGGAAATTGTTGACGGTTTTGAAGTATAAGCTGCTACTTATAGGCATTGCTTCGAAGAATTCAACCTGGAATGTGGCGTTCATAACAGACACGTGTGTTCATCTGCTCTACCGCTAGCAAACAACCGTACTGATGGCAGCAATGCACCATGCAAAACAAAACACCCACAGTTTACAGGACACACTTCCTGCTAAAGAGCCCCCTGGTGGTTGAAGAAAAATC
>NW_006800738.1:11473-13243 GCF_000485575.1 Poecilia formosa | reverse complement strand
AAAGTATGCAGGAAAAAAAAATCTAAATTTGACCTGGAATGACATGACAGTGAACCAATCAGACCGACCGGAACATCCACCATTCATCAGCAGCGCATTCCTGTGTGGGTTGAGGCTCCACCGTGGAGCAGATCCCCGTTTCGTTAATTGGTGTTAAACGAACAGATGCAACTGCAAACTCAAGCTCAGCTACGAGCTAAAGTTTTACCAGCGAAGTGACGGGAGCTGCAGACAGGCAACAGGACCTTGCTGACTCTAAAGTCAGTGCTCAAAGCTGAGCTGCTCTGAACACCGCAGCAATTAAAGTAAGTTAAACTAGAAAATTCCTGAAGAAATTTAACCGGGGCCTGCCAAAGTGTGCCCATCAGTTGGAACCCAACGTTCTGATGCTAAAAATTAGCATCAATGCTAAACTTAGCTAAATTGTAGTCAATAACCTGTGGAGAGGCAGAAGCATGTTGACTAAGCTGTACTTGTACCATTCATTATGTTAAAATGAATGCATAAGCTAAAATTAGCCAAAATGCTAATGTTAGTATGAAGGCTATCAGTAGCATGTGGGGCATCACTAGCATGTTGTCTGTCATTGACTTATTCCATTCAGTATAGTAAACATGGTAAATAAGTAAGAAAATTAACTAAGGTTATTTTGGGCTAATCCTAATTAGCCAAGGGCAAGAGCCAAGGACAGTGAAATGCTAATGTTTGTGCTAATGTTAATGTCACATGCTAATGGAAGATGTTTTAACATTTATATTTTGTGTATGTTTTTTTTTTTTTGGCTCTTGTTTCCTTTATTTAAAAGTAGCTTGACAGGAAATAGAGTAAAGAGAGAGGGGGAAGTCATACAGTAAATGTTGCCAAGCCGGGACTCGAACCTGCGACTGCCGCCACAAGGACTAAGGCCTCTATATGTGGGTTGTACTTTGCCCCTGCGCCACTACAGTGGATGCTGTTACATATTTCGTGTATGTTTAATACCTGCTAAAAGGTTATTTTCACCCTCGCTCCTCCTCGTCCCCACCAACTTGCAACACAAAGTTACACCCTTGTAACTTTCATTATTAGCTGATACCGTCTAGACACGTTTCATGTTATTGTTTACATCCGGAAATTTCAAGAAGGCAAAAAGATCTTCTTTTCCTTGTCATCCATAGCCGTGCTGCCGCTGTACAACGGTTCCGTTAAATGAAACCTTCTTAATTTAGAGCAGTGTACCACAACAAAGGGGAAATAACTCAGAAAAATCGTCAAAGAACATATAGCCGCTCTTACCCCACATCCCCACCCCTGCACCGCCCTTCTGTCTGTTAACTACACGGACCCGTTGCCATAGTAACCAACATACAGCTCCACTATATGTATGAGGATTCAATACCATAAAACCCCCAAACGTTTCCCACACAAAGGGCAACACATTCAGTCCTTAACAGTTTTGTGTTTTCAGGCTTGATGCTTATTTTGGGATTATAAAATGATCATCTGAACACACGTGGTGGTTGATTAGGTAATTTAAACTGCTGCTCCAATTGTAACGATGATCTGACAGAGTTGGTGTGTTGTCCCCGAAGCCCTGAATTTCACTCCACATGGACATTTGTTTATTTAAACTTGTCAATGACCTGTGAAATATGATACCCTTGAACCTTGTTATCAAGTTCTCCTAGTGTTGACAATTAGTAGCAAACTAATATTCTATTGAGAATAAAACATTGGCTTTTAAACTTGGAATGTCATTGCATTTTACTGGTATTCTTTGAAAAACAAATA
>NW_006800738.1:0-11136 GCF_000485575.1 Poecilia formosa | reverse complement strand
AAAGTTTAAGTAAAACTCACCTTCGTGTCAGTGAATGGATAACGAGGCGAACATCTTAAAACCTTTCTCCAGCTGACTTGTTGGGGCTTCGGATCGATGTACAAACCTTGGCCAAGCCCTGCAAGCACCTAATGTAAATGATATTTGTATTGGATCGGAAACTATCGAGCCGCTTTACCCCGAACGCGGAAGCTGAGGTGCAAAGAGCCCATACCATAAAACCCCTAAACGTTTCCCACACAAAGGGCAACACATTCAGTCCTTAACAGTTTTGTGTTTTCAGGCTTGATGCTGATTTTGGGATTATAAAATGATCATCTGAACACACGTGGTGGTTGATTAGGTAATTTAAACAGCTGCTCCAATTGTAACGATGATCTGACAGAGTTGTTGTGTTGTCCCCGAAGCCCTGTTTTCACTCCACATGGACATTTGTTTATTTAAACTTGTCAATGACCTGTGAAATATGATACCCTTGAACCTTGTTTTCAAGTTCTCCTAGTGTTGACAATTAGTAGCAAACTAATATTCTATTGAGAATAAAACATTGGCTTTTAAACTTGGAATGTCATTGCATTTTACTGGTATTCTTTGAAAAACAAATATCCTAAGTCTTATGGATTTAGGATAAAAATAATGCCTTCTGTTTTTAACGTGAGGTTTTGGTCAAGATAAACTCACAGTTAGACCTTCGAGTAAGTGGGATAAAGTTTTACATGAACACTGTTTACATCGGTGCACTGAGCCATGTAAGATGATGATCTTACCTGGGTCAGTGCACTGATTGCAGCTTTCTCGCAGATCAATAAAATCAATCTATAAAAAGTTTGACCTGCCAATTTTAATTTTAGCCAGTGCCATTTTTTTTTTCCTTGAAATGTCGCTAAATATAGGAAGAAAGTCTCTTGAGTTGGTAACAGTTGGGTCACTATTGATAACTACAAGCTTGCAGGCATGACATGGTAGGCCGGTTTCAGTCAAACCTCTCACTACAGAGCAGAAAAGGAAACTGGCTGATTTTTAGATTTTTGCTGATGTAGAAAAGCTCAGAGGATAAGATCGGCTTTATGTAAATATCGACCGATCACCAATCTCCCAAAATTGAGGAAATTAACTCGAAATTGGCTCAATTTTGAAATTCAACTCTGGGATTCCTGTAATAAACCCTGCCCATGTACTCTGGCATTTAGCCTAAAATCATAAGTTTGATTTTGATTTAGGGAAACTTTAAGTTGGGTTTCTGCTGGCTTTCTCTAACAGACTTCTGAAGTCTTTATAAAACATCTGGATATATGCTGAGATTAAATTACACACAACAGTGGGATTCTAAAGGCAANCATGAATAAGCGAATAAAAGTCCAATATTAGCATGCATTGCCTTGCTTATATTCGCATCCATTCTCTCTTGTAGAAGAGAGAATAGATACGATAATATAGTTCAAGACACCCTAAAGTGTATGAAATGAAATTGTTCTTCGTGTAGTCACGCTTTCATGGTCCAGAACTTTGCGTGAAGGGGATGAAACCGTCAGAGAAGACTCTGTGACCTGTCCGACTCTCTACAGCGTCATCAAGAACAAAAACAACAACAATGGAGAGCGAAAGATTTACCGCACTTAATAGAGTCCAAAAACAAAGCAGCTGACTCCGGAGTGTCAGAAAGGTGAATCTGACCCTCATGCAAACACCGGAGGCGAGCAGGGTAAGCGAATCCACGATACTTGTTAAGCCGAGCCTGCGCTCTTCCCACAGCGTCAAACTCTCGTCGCTTACGCAGGACCTCAGAGGACAAATCGGGGTAGAAACGCAGCTGGGAGCCGCCATGTCGAATATCACGTTTCTTCAAAGCAGCTCTGAGCATAGCCTCCCGCTTTGAAAATCTTAAGAACTGAACCAGTACACTCCTTGGGGGTTTGCCCGGGTCAGGAACGGGGGCCAAGGCTCGATGGGCCCGCTCGATCTCCAGCGAAGGGAAATTGGAAGAAAGGCCATCCAAAGCTGGAAGAGTTGACTGGAGAAAATCCACCAAGGGGGTAGTGCCCTCCGTCACCTCCGGGAGATTGATGATTTTTATATTTCTGCGGCGACTGCGGTTCTCCAAATCATCAACTTTCAGCAGAAGACGCTCCACTGCCTTTTCCACGGCGGCTAAGCGAGAGCTGTGGTCTATGAGAGGCCCCAAGGGTCAAAACCTACAAACTCTCTTGCACGTACTATCAAACTCTTATACATTTACTATCAAACTCTTATACATTTACTATCAAACTCTCTTACACGTACTATCAAACTCTCTTACATGTACTATCAAACCCTCTCACATTCGCTATCAAACCCTCTCACACGTACTATCAAACCCTCTCACATTCGCTATCAAACCCTCTCACATTCGCTATCAAACCCTCTCACATTCGCTATCAAACCCTCTTACATTCACAGTGTTGAGAATGACAATCTCAATTGATGAATCATAATTTGTATTGACACACGGAGCATAAAATCAGCCAAGAAAAGCATTCAGACTTTACTTATTTTATTAAGTTTCAGCGCTGAAAGGAGACGCTTTACCATTACATACGAGAAGAGTTTCTAAAAAAGTCTGTGCAGCGTCTGAGGAGAAAGAGGAGGGTAGCTGATTATATGAACTGAAGACGCTCCCTGAAATCACACCATGTCTCTGTGGCCTGATAAGTTTCTGTTTCTCGTGAGAAATGGACCTTGGTGTCTAACAAAATCAAAAATGTAACTCTTTACTATGGGCCCTTTGTCTAACAGCGTGTGACTCTTTCTCGGCCTTGGTAAAGCGTCTCAACATTCCCCCTGTTGGGCTCTAAAAGAGCCCAAAAAGGAGAAGACAAACCCTAGAGTAGACACTGTCCCTTCCAGAAAACATCCCCCGAGGCTTTTACAGATGTTGACATACATATCATCATTTCAGTCATTGATGTTGTCTTGCATTCATGTCATTTCATCTCATTTCATTTCATTTCAATTTTGGGGGTAAAAACGGACAGGGCACCCCTATGCCTCTTAGGTGGTGGATCGAAACCACAATGTCCCTCTTACAATCTAATAAAGAGCACGTAAGGAAATAAAATTTTAAAGAATGTTAGGGTTAAAAAAGGAAATTCAACTGTCCATGGCATGACTTTTTTTGTTTTTAGTGGAAGAAAATATTTTCCTGCAGACTTGTGAGAGCTTCGTCATCTGTAATTACACATCAATCATAAAGTCGGACCATGACACTTTCTGGAACCAAATATTATAATTATTACCTTTATGTTGCTTGTCCTTTATTTATTATTTCTTTTTGTTACCTCAGGTCAACGCCATGCCATAGAAGGGTAATGGATTATAAAAGAACAAAGTCTTAAATTTTTTGTTAGTTTTTATATATTTTTTGTAATCCAAGTTAGAAAGAATAAATGTTAAATTTTACGAAAATATAAAATGGGTGTAGTGTTAGGATATAATTTTCATCTTTAAAGTAAAAAAGTATTAAAATTATATTCACTAAGTTGTTAGAGTTAACCAAAATGTAAATTGAATAGAATGTTAGGATGATATTTCAAACTTAATAAAATGCAAAAATGAATAAAGTGTTAGGTTAATATTTTAAAATTAATAAAATGTAAAATGAATAAAAGGTAGATACTACTTAAAACTTAATAAAGTAAAATTAGAAATGTTAAGGTACTATCCTTTAAAGTCAATGAAGCGATAATGAGTAATGAGTAAAACAATGTGTTAGTTTTAATAAACCAAACTTATTGAAATTTCTATGTAATATTTGAAAGTTAATGAACTACAGAAAGGATGCAATGTTAAGCGAAATGAAATGGTAAGAAAAGCTTAGAAGTATGAGTATTGAAAGGACAGAACAATGAACACATTCATAAAACAGCAAACCAATGCAATAAATCAGGATCAAGGGCAGCACAGTCAAAATATACTGATATGAATTTACTATGATGAGGAAACAAGTAAAAATGCTCTCTAAGTAAAATGCACTAATAGTAATAAGATCTAATCATATCAGTCTCTCTACAGTGAGACCTGTCTATGTCAAATCAGTTTCTGCGTGTGTCCAGATGCAGAGCCGGCGCAGCTCGATAGGAAACCCCGACAGTGCCCAGGAGGCTTCAGTGTGGCGTTTCAGCTGTAGTTTGGTCCACCAATCGTGGAAGGCGCCCACAGTCTCACACCCCGGCACACCCAGAAAGGATTGGACTTCATTCTGCAACAGAAAAAACACAACAAAAAGCAAAATCAATGGATTATATAAAGAACTTTAAAGTGAATGAAAAAATCTTGTTTTGTCACTAGATACTAGTACTGCCCTTATACTATAGAAAGCTGGAGTTCCACGGTTATCTTTTGGTTCTGGGAAACCATCTGATAGGCAGGTGGGGTTCTATCGGTACCGCTGCCCTTCTCTATGTTGGAAGTGATGCACTGAACAGCCAAGGACCTCTGGCAGGGAACAGCAGCATCCACAGGTGATGAGGAGAGCAAGGAAGATTTTTTAAGATTCTGCATCATCTAATTAGTAAATATAATGTTCTCTTTTTTCATTTGAAGGCTTCTCCTTGAAGCTGAAGATCAAGTTTTTGTGTTTTTTTCATACTAAGCCAATAGAGCATCAATATATCAATAATGTCTGTTATTTAAGTTCTCCTCTTGATGATAGTTAAAGAAATGCTTAAATTAAGTAACACATTTCAGCCTTCAAAAATAACTTTCCTTGTTTTAAGTGTTGGCATATTCATAGGATCAGACAAAATCAGAAACCAAACAAAAAAATCATGTAAAGGATCAGATTATGAAATGAATGTGCAAAACTGCCTGAACCACAGTCATGTTTTATCATTAGGCTTGTAAAGTATCATCAATACTGTGAAAAGTTAATGAACCGTGTTAAATTAAGATCCCTTGTAATATATTCCATTCATGTAATTAAAGACATTAATTACATGTCTTCAATTACATTAATTATTTTGTCTCAAACCAAAACCTGTAAATTATGATTATGAGAAATGTTAACTTTAGGCATTATTACCTTGGATCAACAATTACACATAGAACTAGATTCTTTTTTATTCTGTCAATCTGTTCTAACCAGCTTTAAGCAGTTCCATAATTGCTCATTTGTAAATCCTAATTTAGACCAATTGAAAGTTAGTTGTTTATTTTATATTTGGTGAGTTGGAACCATGTCTGATTTATTTTTGTCAAAAAAGTTTTTTTTATGAATATAGTTTTTGTTTGATTTGTATTTAATTTCTCATAATCACTGTAGAAAAGTTGGCGTTTTAGACCCCTTGTAGCAAAATGTTGCCCTGAGGCAACAAACCCAAATCCGGTTCCGGGAGGTGTCGGGGTCCGATTTTATGATTGATATGTAATTAGGGACCAACAAGCTCCCAAAAGAATGCAGAAAAATATTTTTCCCCCCAAAAAATAAAAAAGTCATGCCATAGAGGGTTAATTAACACAAAGCTTTAGCCTGTTATAGCCGCAGGAGAGAAACTTGATGTGTGAATCAAACATAAACTGGAGATGTGCTTTTATTTTGAAAAGAGAGCGCCATAACTTGTACTGTCGCTGGCTTTACTGCCATTTCCACATGGAGATGACATCAATACCATGACTGTGTGTGACTGACTACATGAACTTCTGTGTGGACAGCACCATCCCCACCAGAACAGTGAGATGCTTTTCCATTAACAAATCCTGGATCACCAGTGACCTAAATTAACTTTTAAACAAGAAAAAAAAAGAGCTTTTAGGGAACAAGACAGAGCGTTGTTGTGGAGAATACAGAAGCAGCTCAAAGTCAAGATTACAGACAGCAAGGAGAAGCTGGAGAATAAACTGCAGAATAAATTTAAACTGTTTCACATATGAATTAAATAAAGAATTTATTGTAATAATAAAGACATTGAAACCTTTTTCCCCCACTATCTGACATGAAATCAGATTGAGTTGTTCCTGTTTTTGGTCACTTAGGATTACCAAAATGAGTTCTAATTTCTTAAATGCCACAATAAGTAGTTTTTCGTATTATTTATTCAGACATAATTGGGTATTACTAAATGATGATTCTACATTTCTTACCTGTGTCTACAGTTTGAAGGTGCCTTAACCGTGGTGAACACTGAAGGAGGAGGGGGTGCTGATGAAGAGGAGGAGGTGACAGTTGATGACGATGATGGGGTTTTTGAGGTTGTTCAGCCTAATGAACAGTGGCAAACACTGAAACCAGGTGAAGTAACCACGTCTGTTCAGCTGCTTTTAGCACGTGAAGCACTCTTTAAAACGCACATACGTCAAAAATAACTTAATATTTGTACAAAGTATAATGAGATTCTGTTAATTATGCAGGAATGCCAGAAAGCATAACCTGAAATATAGATTATTACATTATATTTGGTCTTTGACCATACAAGCATTCATTGTCTTCTCATAAATGTCAACTGTCCATACAAACATAGGCGACTCAGTCTGTGTCTGTTTGACCAATGGCCACTGAGTCATAACACTGTTGGCTCTGTGTGTGTGTGTGCGTGCGTGCGTGCGTGTGCGCGCGTGTGAACTCAGGCCAGGCTGTCCCAGCAGGCTCCCATGTGAGGCTGAACCTGCAGACCGGTGAGAAGGAGGTCAGGCTGGGGGAGGAACAACTCAAGTACTGGACCCAGCAGCACAGGTGGGTTCCTGCTAGCACATATGCATTCAGGAAATGCTTTCCTCAAGGCTGAAGAGCAGTGGTCAAAGATCAGCGATAGAAATGGTCATTCTGTGGTGGCAGGGAAGAAGAAAAGAGCTGGTCCTCCATTGATCCCGATGAGGTGAAGCGGGCCATGAAGAAGATCAAGGAGGACCAGAGCAGTCAGGTAGTGAGGTGCTGCAGAGCGCGCCATACTGACCGGGTTCTGCTCAGCACCGTCCCAACCCTTACTGTGTCTGCAGGACTCTGCGCCGTCTGCGTTCCGGTCACTGGACGAGTTAAAGAAGGACATGGCTGAGCTGGACCTGCTGGTGGAGACGGATGTCCAGGTACACTCTGTAGTCAGCCTTCTTGTTCACTGCTGGAAGTCTTGCTCTCTCTCACTGGCTCCCAACTGAAGATCAGATGATGGATCAGTTTACTCCCTTCATCTCATGCTGTTTCCTGTGTTTGCAGATCATGAGGCGCCTGCTGGATCAGTTCAACAGCAGCAACTCCACTGCGGAGCAGAAACTGAGCATCCTGCAGGAGCTGGAGTACCTGGTGCATCAGGTAGCATGGCACATTCCCCATGAGCTCACTGCATGTTATCATGTTAACCTGCATGTTGGTGTGTGTGTGTGTGTGTGTGTGTGTGCGCGCGTGTGCGCACGTGTGTGTGTTTTAGGTGGATAACGCTCAAACCCTGTGTGCGATGGGGGGCCTGAGCTTCATCCTGCAGGGTATGAACAGCTCTGATGTCCGACTCCAGGAGAACTCTGCCCTGGTCCTGGGCTCCGCTGTGGCCAGGTGCTGAGCCGGACTCATGCCTCCATTCTCAGCACATCTTAGGACGAAATTGTGTTCAGCTTTTTGCTTTGATGCATCTGTGTTGGTCCTGCAGTAACCCGGTGGTCCAAGTCCAAGCAGTGGAGGGGGGGGCTCTGCAGACCCTTCTAACAACGCTTGCCACCACTCAGCCACTCAACGTCAAGAAGAAGGTGGCTTCCTGCCTGCACATCCCGCCATCCATACAGAGAACATTTAAATTTATGGTTCTGTGATTTTAGGTCTTGTTTGCACTAGCATGCCTCCTGCGTCACTTCCCCTACGCACAGCGCCACTTCCTGTCCCATGGTGGGCTGCAGATTCTATCGGAGCTCTTCAGGGCAGACGCTGGTGGAATCCTGCGAACACGCATAGTCACCATGCTGTACGACATGATCAGTGAGAAGGTACAAACCAAGTAGTCATCTTTTAATAAGCATACTTTCTGCTTTCTAGTTTTATAGTTTTATTAGTTTTATAGTTTTATTTACAGGAGCACAAATATCCAGCAGCTTTTACTGGACCTGGATGGCGTCAAACCTGCTTTTACTGAATTTATTAAACAAACATGTTTGCTCAGAAACGGATTCCCGCAGTTTTTTTTTTTTTTTTTGCTAATGCATAATTTATGAGCAGCACCCGTTAGTCACCACATAGTGATAGTTTCAGCAAATATGTAAAAAAAGAAAAAAAATGTAATAAGTCACCTACTGCAGCTTTAAGTTCTATAAGGAATAAAAATGATTGTGTCCAATCAGCCTGCTTGATATTTTTCTTCTGTATGTAGATTTTTGAAGGGGTTAAATGAAGGAGTTTGCAAATATTTCTAAAAAGGCCTCACAAAACTAGTGGTTTTTAATAAAAAAAAACAGTTCTGTAATGGTGGAATGGCTGAATCTGGTCTCTGTATCCTGCTCGACCAGGAGCTGATCTCCCAGGCCGGCCTGGACCCGGTCCAGGACCCGGCTCATGCTGAGCGGCTACGTCAGTACTCCCAGGTGTCCCTGCAGGAGGAGCTGATGGAGGAGGGCTGGTGCTCTCTGGTGCCCCAGCTGCTCCAGTCTACTGAGCATGACTACAGGGAGAAGGTGGGCCGTCGACCCCCAGCCTCCACTCTGCCTCTCTGCAGCTTCAACCAACAGATCCAGTACAACCAGAGGAATTGTATGCTTACTTGATGCCGTCTTGTTTGCAGGCTCTGCGGGCGTTGTTGGCCATGACTCCTGTGTGTCTGGATCAGTACCGCTCAGACGATGCTCTGCTGGGTTCTCTGCTCGCCCTCAGACTGCAGTACTCAGAACTAATCCAGTCAGAAATGATCCTAGGAGAAGAGACCAGCTACTTCACAGAGATTGTGGAGCTTATAGACTCTCTCCAGGTCAAAGTGAAATACCAGCACGTCCTGCTGAGAGGAAAGTAAACACACCGTCAGGGTAAAACAACCAGTACTGGTCTAACATCCTTCACAGGTTTACGAAGTTTTTAAACATGGTCTGTGGATGCAGATCAAAGAGGAAATGCTCTTGTCTGGAATGCATTGTGTATGGCAGCGGAAAATGGTTCAGTTCATACATTTTAGACCCAGCAGGAGCTAAATCCTATGCGAGTCTGCTGCTGTAATCAGACAGAGCTCCTGTTCCAACATGAGTCCTGGCTGATGAGGATCTAAACTGACTGGTCCAACCATGACATGAAAACCTCAGTTACCTACTTTGTATCCGTTGGTGCTAGGTGTTGCTGGGCCACCCAGACAAACCAGAGCATCCGTCCATCTTCCTCCACCAAAACCAAGAGCTTCTGCCTCAAGTTTCTCTCTGGATGGTGATATTATACTCTGAAATTTGTTTCAGGGTCTAACCAAAAAATAATGAGGACTCGTCTGTTGGTAACTGAAGTGTCTTATGGAAAATATTTATTTTTATTTTTTTTTAAAAAATAAAAAGTTTAAACACTAATGTTGTGCTTTTGCCACTTTTGCAATGCACGGTGTAAAGCAGTAGAGATGTCTGGAGTGACAAATCATGGTTCTGTCTGGTAGCCTGGTTTGTGCAGAGGGGATTACGGTGTGGGGCTTTATTATTTATGTGTTTAAGTTTGGCTTGACCCGTTTCTTGCCAGTAAAAAGAACATTGATTTTATTTAGTGATTCATGTTCATGCTGCCAGTCTTGAAGAGAAGTTTGTTGTGTTAGAACTTAGTTATGCATTAGAGTGCAACCCTGGTGTTCTCATCCATCATCAGTGTCTGACCTCAAAAATCACTTCTGGAAGTATGGTAAAGAAATTCCTATAAACACTCTAAAACTCTGAGTTGAGCTGTTCTATATGTGATAAACTTTATGGGTGACGAATGGGGATGGCAGAATAGTGAATATTATTAGGAACAGTTTTGAGATCACAATTTAAGACCAGCCTAAATTTGGTTTGCCAATTCAGACAGTTTCTAAAATTAGTAATTCTTTTTTTTTGTAAATATTTATTGAAGATTCAAAATCAAGTCACAAGTCACATCAGAACAAAAAAGTTATTTTTAAACTAGGCAGAAAACAAAGATAATGTATAAAGTAAAGGATATGAATACTACACAAAACAACAGTGTGAGAAAAATAAAGCAGAAAATATTACAAATGCAAGAGGAAATTAAAATTTTTGAGCTATTAATATAGGTATAAAAATTCGGCGGTCCTTAGGGGTGTATATGCGTGCATGGTTGTTTATCCTGTCTGTCTCTGTGTTGCTCTGCAATGGATTGGCGACCTGTCCAGGGTGACTCTGCCTCCACACCGTTGACCGCTGGAGATGGGCACCATCACCCCTCGGATAAAAATTTGGCTTTAATCCTTGAAACTTCTCATTTGTGCCCGCAGTCTAAAAAAGCTGAGGTTTAACGACACTTTTATTTTGAAAAGTTAAACCGGCAGTTGTTTTTGACGGACAAAGATGGCGACGTGTTTGTTACTTTCCTCAAAAATCTGTATGAAATGATTTTATAATAATGGTATTGTGAATAGAAGAAGAGTTTTCGACTCCGTCCTTATGAACATTATCATCCTTGTATATAAAATAACTGTTAATGTTTTCCGGAAGTAGCCGCTGTAACATTTGGACAGATTCCCAGGCATCGGTGAGTGACTGTTTACAATAGTGACTGAAGATAAAATCAGACTGTAAACGTCTCCTTGAGGTTCACGCGCACTGTTCCGTGCATTAAACAGCGCGTGTATCCACTGTCTGACTCCCCCACTGGGAGGAAACGTTAAACTATGATAACTAAACGGAAGGTTTGGGTTCTAGCTGATGTTGACGAAGTTGAACTTGGTTTCCAATTCTAGCGTCCAATAGCTAAAGGGCGATTCCACCTAATTTTTCACTACCTTCCGCATTTTTAATCGGCCCTAGTTTAAACTACAACACACTTTACACTTCAAACCTGGACTGGATTATTCTCCTCTTCAAGCTGAATATTTAAAACCATCTTTGGGATTTGTGAAACCTTTTTCTGATTTGTGAAAACTCAATAAAGTTCGGTTTTCACAATTTTTTGCATCTGGATCACACTAGATCTGCTCTAATTAGGAAAGATCTTTTGCAGGGATCTGTTAAGTG
>NW_006800737.1:105865-115525 GCF_000485575.1 Poecilia formosa | reverse complement strand
TTTATAATCTTTATTGAGATACAAAATACATAATATTACAAAAGCAGCATAAAGTGTGACATAATTACCGCCAGGGGGCAAAAAACATTGAGGCAGTACATCAGCCTAGTATTACATAAATATATAAAAGAAAATATACAGTGCAAATTTTAATAGCTTTAGTATTGGTGGAATTTCCAATAGTTTTGATATATTGTTTGACCTCATTGCCAAAAATGGAGAGAAATATATTTTTTTATTAGTGTAACAGCGTTTGTGGATGTGTCATTTGGCTAAGAATATAATAAGATTAATACTATAAAAAAATTTTCTTAGCTGTTGGATAGTTAATGAAGCAAAACAATAAATGTAAAAAAAATGGAGACATATGGTTCAATAGAAGCAGAAATCATAATGAAAATACTTTTCCAAAATTGAACAGAGAAAAGGCCAAAATAAATAAAAAAAATCTTCTGTTTCCTTCACAAAAGAGCAAATAATATCCATGTTATTGTTAAAACGTAAAAAAAAGTTTGGATGGGTAAATTTTGTGAATAATTTTAAAAGACACTTTTACTTTATTAGTTATCATATATTTGGTAAAGTCCAAATCCTTTTCCAGTTAAAGTTATGAATAAAGATGTTCCAATAAAATATCAGATATGGAGTTGCGACGTCTTTCTGAAATAATGAGCATTTATTTTCTTATATGTTTGTTGCTTTTACAGGTTGAGAAGAAACAGATGTGGAAAAATTTAAAGTTTGGTTGGACAAAGATTAAATAGTCTTGGATTCTGTCCTATGAAACTTTTACATAAAATAACTACTCCAGCATGTTGAGAACCAGTTTTTATTTTTCTTTGTGGGGGGGTTTCTGCCTGCCTGCTGCTTCCCCTTTTCATCCATTAGAGGGCGACTGGAGGCTGTACCTGTGGAGAGTGTGCTTCTTGTCTCAGCCGGCACACCTGTGATCTATCAGCTAATCATCCTGGAGTATATATGAGGAGTTGACTCCCAACACCTGGACGCCTGAGCGTTTGCCAGTTTTTGGTACTTTGAGCCATTCTGAGCTAGTTCTGTGTTTTCTCTCTGACGATTCTCTTAGTAATTTGTTCTTGACGCCTCTTTCTCAGGTGTTCTCTTGTGACGCCCTGGAAAATGCCTTGTGAAGCCCAAGACCTGGGCTTGGGTTATTTTTTAGGGTAACCCAAAAAAATAATGTGCGCACAAAAAATGTGGCGCCATATTTTACGCACAAGTCAGTATGTATAAAAATTAACTGTGTCAAAGTGTGTGTAAATATATGCACACTTTTTCACTGACGTGAAAATGTGCGGCAGCCACACCAACTTTCTGTGGACAACGTCAAACTACAAAGCATCAAAACTGACCTAAATAGATTGAAATCTGACTACATTCGGTGCTTTTTAGACCAAGAAGCACCAAACCAATGTTTTTCATGATTTTAATATTTTATTGTTTAAACGTAAAAATGATGAAACTGAACCGCATTTATCCTCAGACAATATAGTAACACACACACAAAATAAAGAAAATAAAAATAAAAGTATGTGAAAACCTCACTCAATGTAAATAGTACTTTTCCTCAGTTTTTTGTCTCATAAAGATGTAACTCAATGGTCTGTGTGCCAAAGCGCATGAAATGCAACTATGGGGTGAGGTTAGATTAAGCTGGATGCAACCCCAAGACCAAAATGAGTTTGACACCCCTGCTATAGGTCATCTGCCTTGTTGGGTCTGATGTCTCATCTTCGGCCTGAAAACAGCATACAAATTTTCTCTGGGGCTCAGATCAGTGGAGTTTGCTGATCAATCAAGAACATGGACACCATGATAAATGGACCAGGTTCTGATACTCTGAAACTGTAGGAAGGTGTCAAGTTCTGTTAGGAAATAAACTCAGCATCTCCATACAACTTGTCAGCATAGGGAAGCATAAAATGCTCTAAAACATCTGCTACATGACTTCATTGACTATGGACTTCAGATCCAGCAGACCAGAACGAGCAGATCACATGGCACCCCAAACCATCACTGACTGTGGAAACTTCACACTGGACTTTCAAGCAGCATAGATTCTGTGCCTCTTGAGTCTTCCTCCAGACTTTGGGACCTTGATTTCCAAAGGAAATGCAGAATTTACTGTCAGCTGAAAACAGGACTTTGGACCGTTGAGCAACAGTCCAGTTCCTTTTCTCCTTTGCCCAGGTGGGATGACTGATGATGTTTCTGGTTCAGGAAGTGGGTGTACACCAGAAATGTAACATTTGTAGCCCATGGCTAGTATTTATTTGTGTGTTGCCTCTCGAAGCACTGACTCAAGCCTCAGTCCACTCATTAAGCTCCACCAAATTTTTTTATAATTTCTATTGATAACCCTCTGAAGGCTGCTGCTCTCCCTGTTGCTTTTGCTCCTTTTACCAAATTTCTTTTTCTCCACACAGAATATTCTATTATTGTCCTTGGATCCAGAACTGTCCACAATCAGTTTCTTCAGCAATGGTCTCTTATGGCTTCCCCTCCTTGTGATGATTGTAGGTGACTGTTGACTTCACAGATGACCAGAAGAGAATCTTCAGCATCATTGTGTCTCTACTAATTAAAACCATTTGAAGGCTCAGGACACCTTTGCAGGTGTTTGGAGTTAATTAGGGGACTAAGGTGTGACATCATGAGTTTTCGAAAATGAACTTCGTCGAAGTAGAAGTTTATTGCTTATACACTGAATCTGGGGTTTTCTTTACCTTTACACCACAATCATCAAAATTATGGGAAAGAAAGGTGTGGAATCTATCACTCTGGTAATGATTCTGTATGAGTTTAACTTTTTGAGATAACTGGCAAAAATTTTCACTTCTATGCAAAGTTCTTTTTTATGTACCTACAGAGTTAAGATCTTTGTTTTTAAATTGGACTTTAAATAAAGGCCTGACTTTGTATCATTAATTTCTAATAGAGGAAGAAATACAAATTTNTAGGTTTAAAACCCAGCTCTATAGGACATTCCTAGCGAGACTGACTAGGCAGAAAAATTAATGGGAGTCTTTAGCTCGGATCACCAAACGTGGTGGGGATCTGCAGAAGGTTGGAGGGAGCATAGAAAACCAAGTTTGGTCAAAAGAGCACTTATAATTGTGAAGTTGTTTTGAGTGAGCAATTCTTCAAATGAATGGAGGACAATGGCAGGTGTGTCAAGGGAAGGAGCCACACCGACCAAACCCTTCCACATATTCTCTGTGCCAAGATTGTCCCCCCTACCATTTTTTGTTTTATTTCGTTTGCTCTAATGTGCAAGTGGGTTTCATCCTATATCCCTGAACCTCCACTAGATGGCAGCATAAGACTGTCATTGAAAATTAAGCTCTCCAAAGAAGCCCAACCCAGATCAAAACCTAATCAAATGAAACAGAAAAATATTAATAATTTAAAAAATATATAGTATAACAAATTACAAATTTTATTATATTACAACACTGTGCATGATATTAAGTAAAAATATCAATCTATATATATTCAATCATGTTATTGTAATACACTGTAAGACCAATCGACCATCTATTTGTAGAAGTATTTTTCATTTCTGTTTTCATGTATTTGTATATATTTTCAAAGTGTATTGTTCCATGTTGTTTTATGATGCTATGCATGGGGGCTGCCAGCAGGGGGAGTGCCTTAAAACCCTTTCACTGACCCATCCGCCCTCTTGCCTCCAGCATGCACATGGCATGCCTTCCAGGATGCATCTGTCTTTTTCTGTTTGTTTATAATCTTTATTGAGATACAAAATACATAATATTACAAAAGCAGCAAAAGTGTGACATAATTACCGCCAGGGGGCAACAAACATTGAGGCAGTACACCAGCCTAGTATTACAGAAATATATTAAAGAAAATATACAGGGCAAATTTTAATAGCTTTATTATTGGTGGAATTTCCAATAGTTTTGATATATTGTTTGACCTCATTGCCAAAAATGGAGAGAAGTATTTTTTTTATTAGTGTAACAGCGTTTGTGGATGTGTCATTTGGCTAAGAATATAATAAGATTAATACTATGAAAATNTGGGCTTGGGTTATTTTTTAGGGTAACCCAAAAAAATAATGTGCGCACAAAAAATGTGGCGCCATATTTTACGCACAAGTCAGTATGTATAAAAATTAACTGTGTCAAAGTGTGTGTAAATATATGCACACTTTTTCACTGACGTGAAAATGTGCGGCAGCCACACCAACTTTCTGTGGACAACGTCAAACTACAAAGCATCAAAACTGACCTAAATAGATTGAAATCTGACTACATTCGGTGCTTTTTAGACCAAGAAGCACCAAACCAATGTTTTTCATGATTTTAATATTTTATTGTTTAAACGTAAAAATGATGAAACTGAACCGCATTTATCCTCAGACAATATAGTAACACACACACAAAATAAAGAAAATAAAAATAAAAGTATGTGAAAACCTCACTCAATGTAAATAGTACTTTTCCTCAGTTTTTTGTCTCATAAAGATGTAACTCAATGGTCTGTGTGCCAAAGCGCATGAAATGCAACTATGGGGTGAGGTTAGATTAAGCTGGATGCAACCCCAAGACCAAAATGAGTTTGACACCCCTGCTATAGGTCATCTGCCTTGTTGGGTCTGATGTCTCATCTTCGGCCTGAAAACAGCATACAAATTTTCTCTGGGGCTCAGATCAGTGGAGTTTGCTGATCAATCAAGAACATGGACACCATGATAAATGGACCAGGTTCTGATACTCTGAAACTGTAGGAAGGTGTCAAGTTCTGTTAGGAAATAAACTCAGCATCTCCATACAACTTGTCAGCATAGGGAAGCATAAAATGCTCTAAAACATCTGCTACATGACTTCATTGACTATGGACTTCAGATCCAGCAGACCAGAACGAGCAGATCACATGGCACCCCAAACCATCACTGACTGTGGAAACTTCACACTGGACTTGAAGCAACATAGATTCTGTGCCTCTTGAGTCTTCCTCCAGACTTTGGGACCTGGATTTCCAAAGGAAATGCAGAATTTACTGTCAGCTGACAACAGGACTTTGGACCGTTGAGCAACAGTCCAGTTCCTTTTCTCCTTTGCCCAGGTGGGATGACTGATGATGTTTCTGGTTCAGGAAGTGGGTGTACACCAGAAATGTAACATTTGTAGCTCATGGCTAGTCATTGTTAAGCTCCACCAAATTTTTTAATAATTTCTATTGATAACCCTCTCAAGGCTGCTGCTCTCCCTGTTGCTTTTGCTCCTTTTACCAAATTTCTTTTTCTCCACACAGAATATTCTATTATTGTCCTTGGATCCAGAACTGTGTACAGTTTCTTCAGCAATGGTCTCTTATGGCTTCCCCTCCTTGTGATGATTGTAGGTGACTGTTGACTTCACAGATGACCAGAAGAGAATCTTCAGCATCATTGTGTCTCTACTAATTAAAACCATTTGAAGGCTCAGGACACCTTTGCAGGTGTTTGGAGTTAATTAGGGGACTAAGGTGTGACATCATGAGTTTTCGAAAATGAACTTCGTCGAAGTAGAAGTTTATTGCTTATACACTGAATCTGGGGTTTTCTTTACCTTTACACCACAATCATCAAAATTATGGGAAAGAAAGGTGTGGAATCTATCACTCTGGTAATGATTCTGTATGAGTTTAACTTTTTGAGATAACTGGCAAAAATTTTCACTTCTATGCAAAGTTCTTTTTTATGTACCTACAGAGTTAAGATCTTTGTTTTTAAATTGGACTTTAAATAAAGGCCTGACTTTGTATCATTAATTTCTAATAGAGGAAGAAATACAAATTTATTCCTTCTCTTGTTTGTCCAAATTGTTTAGAGGAGCTTGGCAGGGTTAGATGAAAATGGCAACCAGTGGAGGAAGCACAGACAGTGAAGCCAACGTGGAATTCTCTATGGAAAAAGGTCCAAAGAACCTTTTCTTTAGTCCAAAGGATGAATTTATGTTATTTCGTCAAAGCAGAAGCAGGTTTAGCAGGCAGGGCAAGGGTGGGTTAGGCTTAGAGTAGGAGCTTTGAAAGTCATGATTCCAGAGCCACTACATGTAAAAATGAAAGGGAACCACCGGAGGAAGCATCTGTTTATTGTTCCGAAGAAGGAAGATGGCTCTAGAACCAAGAAACATCAATGTGTGTATTGTGGTGTACTTGTTCAAAAAATGTTAAGACATCTGATGCACAAACACATGGATAAAGTAGCAGTTGCAAAAGCTTATAGTTTGCCAAACAATTTAAAACAAAGACAACTCCAATTGGATTGTTTACAAAATAAGGGAAACTTTGAGCAAAACACTGAAGTTTTGGAAAGAAACCAAGGCAAGCTTATTGCATGTAAACCACCAAAGAAGAAAACAGAAGGAGAAATATTCAAACATTGTTTGTAGTGCTATGGTCTGTTAAAAAAATAGATTTTTGGTCCTGTAAAATCAAGCCTCAAGATACGTCTTCGAAAAAAAAAAAACACTTCGTAATTTATGAATGTGGAGTTTTTGCCTGCCAGTCAATTTCTCAGGTTGTACATGCTAAAAAAAAAAAAAAAAAAAAAAAAACAATTTAAAAAAGGAGTTCAAATATGTCTTTGCTGAACCAGTTCTAGAGTTCAGTAATTCATACCGGGAGTTTCTAAGTGAGATGCAATAAGATGAGATCACAGTTGCATGTAAGAAAGATCAATGCATGCTAGAGTTTGGATACAGATTGTTCCACAAAAACAAGAACATAGTCAGCCAGCACCAGTACATCCATCAAAAGGTAAGAGAGCTTGGCAGACTGCTACTTGAAGCAAAAAAAAAATATTGCTCCTGTTGAGTATAAAAGATCTTCTAAAGCATGTTGTTCAAGTTGTCACTGCTGCAAGACATCTAGCTGGATTCAGAGACGAAAGTGTAAAATATGAACAACCATCTCTCACTCAAAAAGTTGATCACAGCATGCATTCTTTAGCCATGTTCATTAAGACTGATGGACTGAAGATCAAGAATAAGCAAGCTGTCCAAAATGCAGAGGAGTTTGCACAACTATATAGAAAGTTGTAAATAACTTATTTTTAAGTTTTAACCCCAGCTTGAAGAAAAGTGGAATGCACCTCTATTGTTGTCTTTCACACACATAATGTCCAGATTCCTCACAACCATTTATCAGAAAAACATTGGTGCAAACACCCTAACCCAAGCCTTTATCACGTCTGATGAGAGCTGGAGAAGCCGGGCCCTCTCCTGTTGAGTAAAGTTATGCCACATATTGCCCAGTACTATATATAGCAGGCTGCCCCAGTCATTGTTGACTCATGGTTACTAAAAACCAGACCAACTGATTTTGGTGACATAGTGGGTGTAAAATATTGAATAAAATCTTGTGCTACATACTGGCTTTATTTTCACTCTTACATTTAAACTTTATGACATACAAAATTACAAAAGGATCGTCCTTATTGTCTCCAAGTGCATTCTGGGTAAAGCTTGTAACCAGCCGTCCACCATCATCAGTCACTTGGCAACAGACGGCAAACTAGCTAGAGCATTTCTACAGACTAAGTTAAAATGAGTGGAGCTCCACGAAGCAGCAAAGTGAAAAGGATGGAAAAAAGAAAGGAAAGAAAAACCAATAACTGGACGCATCTTTTGTATTGGAGATGAACCGGACTTTTTCGTTGGCAGCGATTCAGTCCCACCAAAACTGCCAGCCCAGCGAAGGAGCCGGACTAGTTACAGGTAGCAACTCTGACATTATTCACAAAGTGAGAGTTAACTGTGGACTGATTGTAAACTGTATCAGCCCAGCCGCAGAGCTTACATTCCCTTTTCTCTCTGTCGGTGGTACAGCGGTGATGTCAGGGACTGAAGGCTGAGTTATAGTCGCGTTTTTGACAGTTCGGGTTGAGCGCGTTTTTGTGCCAAGACAGCAGCATGGCGTTTATAGTTAAGGTTTACATTGGAGCCGCCAGGGAGAGCATCTTCCAGTTTCTGTGAACGGCGCCGAGTTAAAAACATCCAGAAATGCACGAGCTGCTGCGACACGCTGCGCATGCGGCGCGTGCCTCTGCTAACCTGCTAACCTAGCTTCAGCCATAGACATAATGTAAGAGTAGACCCCACATTGGCCGCTCCAGCGCAGGAAATACGGCGGCCATCTTGGATGGGTCGTCCCTCCTACTTTGCTCAACCAAAACAGCAGAAGATGCCTCAGCACTGAGGATATTGTTCTTCGGATCGATGGATTATTGATGTGAGGGCTCCACAGACAACATTTCACAAGTAAGATGGACATATTATTGTGTATATATTGTGATTAGAATATTACTTTACTGTATTTATGTCCACCGGCGAGATACCAGCTAATATTAGCTACAATGCTTGGTGTAATACGGGTTCAGCCCCGCTATGAAGGCTAACTGAGATTCTGTACATCTAAAAATATTAATTATTCTCTAACATTGAGTTAGATTATCTGACACAAGAGTTTAAACAATGTAACATATATTATAAAACTTCTAAATGTTATAACATTGACCAGCAAAGTTTACACAGGTGGTAAAGACTATTATTTATATTCTTTCACTCTGTCAAAAGTAAGATACGTCCTCAATCTTCCGTTTTTGTTTTGAAAGTTTCCTAAAGACACGATGTGAGGAAGAAGAGGGAGAAATCTATAAAGAGAGACGGATTCACTGCAGCACGGATGAACCTCAGCTGCTGAATCTCTGAAGCTGGAAATCCTCGGCTGGAAAACATATACATATATCTACACATACATATAAACATGTATCCAATATATATTTTTCAGTATTAATCATTATTTATTTGTGTTTGTATAGTTATATAAATATGGATTGAAATTACTAAATAATTTATGAAATAAATTATGAACGGCTGTGTGCTTTGTAATATGCTCTTCATACATCGATATCAGAATATTCCATTCCTATTCTATTGTTATAGCCACTAAGCATATTTAAATATGATGAACTATGTATTAAAAACATACTTAAAAAATACAATTGTTTATAAATGTAGCTTTGATAGATGTTTGAATATGGTTTCCAGTAACAAAAAGTGTGTTATGATGGATTAAATCCACTGATACGTCATTGTGCTGCTAAACACATAACGCTGAGTGGAGTGGAGTACCGCTCCAAGATGGCCGCCCTAAATCTCGTCAGCGACAATAGGCGAGAGCGGTCCATGAGGGTCTGTCCTTATGTCTATGGTTGTATCCTCCAACATGTTTATTCCACTTCAGATCTGAATAGCCTATATGCCACGAGTAGTGGTGAGTGACGTATTTCCGTTTAAATTTTTGCCACCTGGATTGTCTCCACCACAGACATGAATACTAGACGCCTCACTGAGCGCCGAGTCCTGCGTTACATCGCCGCCATCTTGCATGTGGCAGCAGATCGGAGCTCCTTCAGTCCTGTTCTGTGTGTTTCAACTGTTTAACGAAACAAACTGGATTCATTGGCATCACCTTTCACAGGTAAGGATGAAAGATCAGAATTACTTTGCAGCCAGAAATTCGCTTCTAAACAACCGGAAAATATTTCTTATGTAGCTAAATTGGCCCAAAGTAACCGCTGATTGTTAGCGTAGCGGCTAATGTTTTCATACTGTTTTCTAATGAGAG
>NW_006800737.1:89195-105022 GCF_000485575.1 Poecilia formosa | reverse complement strand
TGCTGTCAGTAGCAGAGTTGGCATTCTGTAAATTCTCTGGAAGAAAGTCAGAAAAATATGTAGTTTAATGTTTGACAATGACTGATTTATAAATCTAAAGTCATTTCTCAATAACGTATAAAAATAAATACAAGAAAATTATTATTTGTCTTGAAACGTTAAATGTACATTAAATTATGTAAATATGTTCTTCAAACACTGTAAAAGTGTCTGTTCATCAATTTCAATATAAAAATGATCTGAATAATTTCTATCAAATAAAACATTGTGCTCTTTATTCAGAAATGCCCCAAAACAATTAAATAATCACATCAAAAGTTAGAAACTCTCTTTAGTTATTTCTCTGATTATCAGATATATTAATGTGTGAGAAAATGTGTCAATGACAGGAATTAATTTAAAATACTTTGTAGAACGGCACTTTGAAGTTCGGTCCATTTACTTGTATTAGCTTACTGGGACATTCAATATGGCGGACGCTGTTACGTATCGCAGAAACGGGCCGAAGCGCTCCATGACCTCTGACCCGCTCCATGACCTCTGACCCGCTCCATGAGGCGTCTACGTGTTCATGTTTATGGGCTCCAATTTTTTTAGCCATAACTGCAAGAGCTGTACAATGAACAAGATGCAAAAAGTTAAAATATCTGTGAGCTACTGGTACAACAACTGGGTTTTGTTGTGTGCTGTTGTGTCCATTAATTAGCCGGTACCATCCATTGCCTTATGAGGGCGACAGCGGACTGTAGCCAAAACTTAGCCAGTACAGCTAACACACGGCTTGTAGCTGCCTGCTATTTCAAACTTGAGGATATTGAAGATCCAGCGTCAGAAATGGAAGACGGAGGTTAAAAGGAGCTGTACGGTTCGTTCACTGGAATAATTTGTTGGAGGAAAATAATGCGGGAGGAAATCCACTGTTACGGGAACAGGCTGAGAAGGGTTAGGTTTAGAGAAAAACAAAACAAGGTCTAGGTGAAAAATAAATCTCTTTCTTTTGAACAAGGGTCTTTGTTCAAATGTTTAGAAAGGGAGGAAAGGGGGGATTCCAGATGTAACCGACATGAGAAAATCTTGTTTGAGAATGACCTCTGCTCTCTCTGACTTTTACTGACTCTGGACCTTTGCCCTTTCTCTCTCCTTATCTTTGGTTTTGAATACGTCTCAAAGAAGGTGACAAAATCATTTAGACCATCCCATCTAGGTAATTTGAAACTGCTTACAGGTTTAAAAGGAGAGGACACACCTTCAATGCATATATTAAAATTAGGACTCCACCTCTTAGTAAAAACCTCCACTCCACAGAAGCAAATCGAATTGCTTTGTTTGTAGCCGCATGAGCAGTTCCCAAAGGCGCCTTTGCTTTTTCTCTTATTGTATTTTGTTAATTTTTCTACTTTTCTCAGGTAATTAATGTCTGCTTCTGGTTTTGACTTTTTGATGTTTTAGGTGTGATGCTGATCTGTTTTTCTCTCCATTTAATTGTCTGAATAAAACCCTAGATATGTCTGAAGTTGAATGGCGAGCAGTTGTTCTTTGTGTGGTTTCCACTTTGTAGAGGAACCCTGAATTCGGGACACTAGAGGAAAACAAACATTTTATTCCTCTAATTTAAGTTTATTTAAGATTAGTTGAATTGTGTCCAGTGTTAGTTATTTTCTATAGTTGATTCCATCGGTGTTGAATTAACTCTAATGGGAGGAAAATAAGCTCCTCCCTCCTTCATCGTCTTCCGTGGAGTGAAATTTGAAAACTGCTCCATTTGTTTTTCTTCTCCTGTTGTTCTAAACGGTAAGTGCAACTTCTTAAATAATAATAATGATGTGACTTTTCCCACTAATTTAATACTTTGTCTATTTTGCAACAGCTACCCGATTTATTAGTTAGCAGCCCATGTGTGGGTTGCTAGTTAGCAGCTGTCGCACTTACAACAGTAACACCATTGTAACTGCAACTTTTACACACACACACACACAAATATTGGGCTGTGTACTTGTAAAAAATAAAGTTTGATTTTTGTACCATTTAAAATCATAATTTTGGCCATGGTAATTATTAAGAGAATCAAAATCATTAGGTTCTGGCTCGTTATATTCTCTTGTGCTCCCGGATTCATTGATGCCATGCGTGTAAATAAAAGCCACACTGAGTTAACATTCAGAGCTCCACGTCATGCATTTTCAGAATTTATTCTAACATTTAAAAGTATAAAATCACATTAACAACACAGACACTTCAAACTCACCAAAACAGACATTCATTTACCTGAGACTAATAGAAAAGAAGAAGAAAGATAAAAAGGCAAAGACGTCTTTGGAGAGTTGCAAAAGCAAATCTGATTTGTTCCTCTGGGGCCCTTACTTTTATTCACAAGGTGTTTCCTTTGTTTTAATTTACGCGATTAAGGCGTGTTGTTCTCCTGGTATGGATAGACCCAGTTTCAAATTACTCAGTTTGGGCAATTTTATTACCTTCTGAGACCTGTTTAATTTCAGGACTACGGCGCTTCTCTATCTAGACAAGGGAGACCTATAGGGTCATTTAGAGCAGGCTCTTCTCCTGCCAGTTTGAGATGTGATGTTACTCCTAATTCCTGGTTGGAACAAAACCTCTAGTCTTCCACCAGAGTTCAACCAAAAGTTAACCTGTCTTAGACCTATTTTATTTCCCTGTTGTGTAATTCCTACAAATCCATATCAGTGCAGTAATTTTAAATCGACATAAAGCCTGGTACGCAAAGTGGTTCAGAACTTCTGCATCCTCTTAGATCAAAGCACAGATTTTAAGAATAAAACACTTATAGAATATACCTGAGCATTTTCAATATAAACACATTCATTCTAAACATTTTCTAATTAATGTGCTCATTTTGATTATATTTAACTAACTGATATTACATTTGGCCTAGGTTAGAGACTCCATGTAGTTAATAAAAAACTACAAATTAGACTAGTTCAAGTGATGTTAATTTTAACGAAATAGTATTCGACTAACTAAATTCCAATTATTGTTAGTACTGTGTTGTTAGTTTGTTTGTCCTTAAGTTTTAGTGTCTCTCTGAGGGAGATGACTTGAGATGTCTCCTCGCTGCCTGTGTGCCAAGGTTAATTTATGACCTGGTTCCTCCCTGATGACAGACATTCTTTTCTCCAGGACTAACTTAAAGCCCTCTAAGATGTTATCCAAAGGACTCTTACTTAATTCACTATTTTCACGTCGTAAGATTTAACTGTATTAAACCCTATGAATATTTATTTTCCTCAACATAATGTAAATGCTACTAGCCTTTACATTCACATGGCTAACAGGTAGCACGCTGAAGTGTTACATTCTCCAACATGCATAGGAGTATTGCACTGAGGGGAACACTTGACTTAAGTCATTTTTGCTTTGTCTAGATTTATTCCATAAGTAACATACTTAAATAGTTCAAGTTAAATCCTGCTAAAATGCACCTTCTGCTGGTAAAAAGTTGTATTGCATTCACCTAAGAAAGAGCGGGGTATTATGGGTAATCCTCAGAGCCATGAGGATCACTGACAGGTAACGTGTCTCTGCTATGTGATAAAGAAATATTATTTATGCACTTTGAATATGTTTATGGTTTTCGTTTTTGCATATTATTGAAATATGTTTAATCCAGGTCACACTAGTTCTGCTATTATATCGTTTTTGTCGTGTTTTAGGAGTGCTTAGTGCGTGAGAAAGTGTGGTGGGAATTTCCCACGCGGTAACATCATGGCTCCTCCTTGCAGGAGCTGGTTTATCCCAGACTGACCTCACCTCCATGCCTGTTGTGTCAAGTGCAGATGGTGAATAAAAGAAACGACTGATGCCAACTTGAGCAGCTCCCTGTCATTCATTACCACACCAAGAGAAGCCACCAAATCCACATAGGCCACACATACATCAGTAAAATGCTGATCCAGCATCATCGTGACCTGGACACGAATGGGAAGTTGGATGAGATTGGAGGGGAGTTTGTCTTTCATCAGCTCTGTACAAAAGACTGTTATTTGTTTTCAGCCCTCTAGACTGGTTTTCCTTTATCAAGGTGTTTTATATGTAGTATTTTATTTCCACCACTGGGTGGCTCCTCGACCATATTTGTTCATAGATCTGAGTGTGGATGTCAACACAGACTTCGTTTATTACCTCTTTCTACTGTGTGCGTCCATTGAATGTAAGTAATGCTGTTGGTGGTTTAGTTTGGTTTCATAAATGCCTAAGAGCTGTACTTGTACTTTGTCCTGTTGAATATTATGGCCGTTTGGTGTGGGTTACTCGGATTGTGGAGAGCTAAAAGTTAGCCGTTTAGCATTAAGCTATTAAGCTCGGTTAATTAGATGCAGCTGTTATTTGTGTTGGCACTTTCAACTGAAATGCCTTATTTCTCTTGTATGTTTTATCATGTGACGCTATTATTAGCAGGGTTGATTATTATTTATGTGTAATTATTGTTTACGTTCTCATACTCAGATATTAACCAGTTGCTAGTCTATAGTAATCTTTAAACACATTTATTCACTTTGTGGACATTTGGTTTATTTGTGAAAGTATTTACAGGCAGGTTCTCATAATTTCTATTTGTTTATGTATGTAGAAAAACACACACACACCTATGCCTTCATATGTATGGAGGAACCTCAAGAGCTAATAAAAGTCAAGTAAAGCTCAATACTGAACTCGGACGTTCTCTTATTTGTCCTAACCCGACACCCTGGAGTGATTGTTTATCCATAACCAAACCAGCCTCAGTCTTCATTACAAGCTCCACGAGGAAGGTTTGTGGTTTTTAATTTAACCTCTGTGGAGTCGGTGGGAGGGAATGATAGGCTTTTTTTATGTACTTGGTTCTTAACACTAATACAAATTTGTGGTGAGTAAAAGGGGTAAGCCATTGTATTTTCAATTTTGCAATATGTTCACCATGCTAATCATATGAACTCAAAATACTAATAACTCAAATAAAGCTAATTACAAAATCTGGCTGATTATATAATTACACTTTAACTTTTTCAGTCATTGAAAGATTTTTCCTGCCACCTGATGCCAAAGTTGCATCGAAGGGTGCGACAGATACTGAAGTTGATGGAGAAATATTCAGTGATCTCATTAGACAAGCCAATGTTATGCTGAATGTTTTCTGCCATGATGGTGAGATATAAAAGCAAATTAAAGATTTTACAAAAAGATGAAACTGATATTTGCTTTGTCTTCTCCTTAAGAGTTCTCAGCAGGTTCACCTGCTTCTGAGCCTTTCTCAAACTTCAGCTCAAATGCATCAACCTCCACAATAATGATGGATGAGATACTGTGCAAGAAGCAAAAACCTGACACTCCTGATAATGTAGTGTCTGCTAAAAAGGTAACATGATTTCAGTGTGCCCCTAAGCTCTTTAAACATGTTGTGCCGTATGTAGGTAATCTAAATGTCTCCGTCTATTTCCTTTTCTATTTTTCTTAATTTCATAGCTGGTTGAAGGTGCTCTACAAAATATGTCTGGTGGTGAAGAAGTTCTGCAAGAGTGGAACAACAGAAACCCTCAGTGGTGAACATGCTGGTGGCTCACAGAGTTAATAAACATAGGTAGGTGTGTTTTTACACTTCTAAATCTATGGTAAAAAGTCCATTTTTTTCACTAAAATGAAATCTCCTGTTAGGCACCTTCCTGCTAAACCAATCAGAGAAGAGTACCTGAGGATGGTGACATCTTCCAAAACCACCTGAAGTCTCCAGGAATCAGTGCGTGGGACGCAGTCGAGACTTGCTGTCTTTTATAAGGTAATTGAAATAAAAATATGTGTAGTAATTTGTCACTTTGCTTTTATAGACATTACATTCAACAGGTGATTAAACACAGCTTTGAGTATGTCTGGGGAAACACTAATTTCTTGCACTGGTTTGTATGAATCCTTAAAGTTTTATAACTTTAAGGATATAAAACTTATATTATAAGTGAGTTTGCTCTCAAGTTGAAGGGCTGTTAGGGACAGTTCAGGTTTGTCACCGCTCTCAACCTGGAGTGTCGGCCAGAACACCACTCAGCCAGGATTCAGCTCAGGACCAGATGTTTAATGAAGACACGAGGCAGGGTCCTTTAACTGCTCTGTTTTACAAACTGTATCACAGATATTGATCCAATGAACATGGATGGCATAAATGTGTCTACATGAAGGTGTGTATGGTTTCCTAGAATAAACAAAAATACAGAAAATAAGTTCAAGGTGTCCTATCATTACACCATGCCATTATACCTTAGATAAACTAAGAAGGAAACCTCTAAGTCAATATTACTAAGCAAACTAAGGCAGGTTAACTCCACAGTTAACTAATAACCATGCCTCTGCTCCACTGAGCATAGATATGTATGTTCAACACAATGCTCTATAATACACACATAGCATTTAGCTTGGACTTAGCAACAGGTGAAATAACAGCAAACAAACTTCAAATCACTCATTTAGCTGCAGTAAACACTCAAATATTGCAACTTACTTCTCAATGACGCACTTATAAGGAGAACACATATCTTGCAAGTCTTTCCCACGTGTTAGCACAGTGGTTCGGTTACCAAACGTCCCCACCAGAAATCAGCAACGTTGGCTACGGCAAGGTGACGACGTCATCGCTGCCCTACTACGGTATGCCTTAAGGGACAAAAGTAACGCTGAACAGAAAACACATAATACAAAGAGTAATACTCAACACCAAACTTAAACTATATATAAGGGTCTTTTGAACATATATCCTTAAAGTTATAAGTTTAAGGATATAAAGTTATATATCCTGGTATGCCTGGTTTCTTATGTTTGGTGTATATATTTTTTTAATTTTAGTCATGCTGCAGTTTAGAAGAACATCTCTGGGACCAACGGGGTCTGCAGTCATACCTCCTTGCTGTTTGATGTCAGAAGACCAAGATTGACATCATCATGATAAGTGACTCATCCCATGCCAAGCAAACGGATCCCTTGGAGCATTTGATGAGTTATTCAAGACATTTTGTGATTGATGTCTTTTATGATGCTGCATTAATGAATTTTTATACATCCTTGCATTGTATTACATTGATGTTGGCAAAATGAAGGAACCACCCAGACTTGAGAGCAAAACAAGTGATATATTTTTAGTTGACAATCATTTTTTCCTTTGTTAGCCTTTTGATATTCAAAACTCAAATGGAAAGCTAATGAATGTTTGTTCACTGTACAACAGTTTAAAATGTTGGAAACACAGCTGCAAAAAATAAAACAATTGTTTAAAATTGATTTATTTATTTTAGTGTTTCTGTATTATAATTAATTTTAACCAGAGTCATAAAGTAACACATTTTGGAGTAAATACCTAACACTTGAACGTGTTAAACTAACCCTAACAAAGTAGTTATTTTTTGTTATTTTATCAGTGTCAACCATTGCATCCCATAGTGTTAATTTAACTCTGAAGAGTGTGGACCATATAAACCCTGAAAAGGAGTTAATTTCACTCTGGGAGTTAAATCAACACTGGGCTTTTGGCTGTGCGTTTTCCTCCAAAGCACTCAGCAGATTTGCTTTTGGATATTTTTCATAACTCGACTGGAAGCCCGATGCAGCTGGAAATGGTTTAATGGGAAAACTGACGTTCTGCTGCAGACAGCCGTGTGTCAGATGTCGTCCAATACATTAGTTTTGTTTTTTACTAGGAGTCGTCTCTGTTTGCTGGCCTTGGATTTGCTGTAAATACATGCAGGACTTTCTGAGCTGTTTTAACATTTCTCTTAAGAGGTTTCCTGGTTAGTTCCTTTGTTTTCTATCACAACTGATGCTTTTTATCAGTATTTTTTCCTGTCTCTCCAGTTTGACTAAAGCTTTTAGGATGAAAATGCCAAAGTGCTAAAAACCATCAGAATAGTTCAAACAGCAGCCAGTTTCTCCAGAAGCAGTTATTCTTTGTGTCCACTAAGAGGCGCTGCCGGTCTGCAGTAAGCTTTGCAGAGCGAAGCGTGGCCTGTCATAAAAGATTTTACAAAGTGTTCGGTTCCGTAAGATATGGCAGATGACCATGAATGAATTTAAATGATGGATGTATTTAGATGGAGACTTTAAGCTGCTTGAAGGTTCTGCTACAGCCAATCAGAAACTGAGGAGGTTAAAGGTGACCAGGCTGCAGGGGGGAGTCAGTCCCGACTCCCTGCAGGTCTGAACGGTGTTCACGGAACCACGGCTTAAAGAAACTTTGTAGAAAAGATGATTTTCAACATGTTATTGAGCTGATTTACAGACCAAACCATTCCTGAACACCATTCCCAATAAAAGCTCATTAAAGATCAATTTATGGAAAGTTCTTGCATCATTTCCGGAATGCCCAGTAACTTTGATGCTTTACTAAAATCAACAGCTCTGTTTTCTCAGCACAGTCGTTCAGAAATCCTAAATATAAAGTTTTATTCACAGACTTTAGTTGCAGCTGAAAGGGTCCGGTCCGGTCCGTGTAGTAGGTTCTGAAGCTGCTGGGTCTTCATCCGGGATTTAGGGAAGTTTAAAAGGAATTAAATAAATTGGATCTCAGCAGGTTCACTTTCAGTGAACGGACGTTGGTCATCTGTTTAACCGTCCGGTTTTAAATGATTATCTTCTCAGATGTTGGCTGATGCGACTTTAAGTCAGTTTATTTATTGTTGAAAGATTTTTATGATTTAGGATTTTCTAAATGTGTGGCTTTAAAGGACCGAACTCCAAAACCTCAACGTGAATAAATATCTGCAGTGACTGAACCGATATTTGATTCATGATCGATGGACCTGTTGTGTTCCTCCTCTTCATCATCTTTCTCTTCATCTCCATGTTTGCAGCTTCTCTCTGACTTTCTCTCTCTCGATACTGAAGATTTTTTCCAGGATTTCCAGACGTTTCAGTTTCCCAGGAGGAATTCACTGGGCTAAAGGAGAATAAATATTTAATCAGCGCTGCTGTGGAGTTTCTGCTTAATTAGTGGATTTCTGAAAAAAGAGAAAATGCGCAGGAATCTCAGCATCTTCATCCTCAAAACGTCAAAAGCCGCGATCAAACAACTTCCAGAATGTTAGTGATGAAATTTATTTTCTGTTTTCATTGGAATCGGTTCCGTTTTAATTTGATGTGAAATAAATCTCTGGCACTGAAACGCATCTTATTAGGGGCGCTGGCTGCTGCTGTGTGTAAAGAGAAGCAGAGCGCCATATGTCTGCGGAGTTAATAAATAAATATAGACGCAAAAACCGCCAATCGGTGCCAAACTAGCGCAGCGCCGTCAGCCTGAACTGCACATTATTCCGCAGAAGTTTAGGACAGTCCGGATGGACTGGATCCAGACCCGGATGGACTGGATCCAGACCCGGATGGACTGGATCCAGACCCGGATGGACTGGATCCAGACTCCGTAGCGCCCGATCTGCTGCAGAGTAAATCAGCTTTAATGGGTGTTGAGCTTCTCGTTTCCCAGGTAACCCTCAGCGGTCACGTGTCATCAATCTGACCTGCTAACTTTGTTTCTTCAGCGCGCGCAGCCCAACACGCGGAACCCCATATTTGGAGCGGACAGTGACGCAATTAGTGCATGCAGCCAATCAGACGCCGGAAGTGAGCCTCGTATTCAGATGAGCAGGCCTTGTATGGTCGCGCCCCGCCCCCTCCCGCTCCACGCGGGTCCCGCGGGACCTGCGGAGCGGTGGAGCCCGAGAGAAGGAGCTCTCCGCCGGGACGGAGGAGCCATAAAGAGCCGGGGAGGGAGGGCAGATTTCTCGCTGCCCAATCCCCCTGTTCCCCCGGGAGCAGCAGCCTTCCTCGGCCCGTCCCTCCCTCTTGTTTGCTAATCATTTCATTTTACCCCCTTTTTGAAGCGCTGCCTGTTTTTTTTATCCCACTTTTCTTTTCCACTCGGTCCGCGGCGCTCGCCTGTCTCTGATCCCGGATCCCCGGACTCTCTGCCCGGCCCCTCCGAGATGTTCTCCGCGCTCCTCCAGCTCCGACCCGCGGCTGGGATCTAAACCAAGCCCGCTGAAACCCAGAGGAATCCGCGGCTCTTCTCTGGATCAGGACCCGGCACTTTGAGGAAGCTCCATCCCCTCCTCCTCCTCCTCCCTCTTCCTCCTTCACCCCTCCTCTTCAGCACTCCTCTTTTCTCCACCTTAATCCAGGTGGTCCTCTGGCTTCTTTGAGCGGCTGGTACAGGGAGGATTATTCTTCATCTTCTGTCTTGTTTCTGGTGAAGACAAAGCTCCCAGAAGGACAATCTGATGTTCTCCATCCAGGACAGCCTCCCCCGGGGGGCCCTGACCATGAAGGAGGAGCCGCTCCCCACCGGCATGACCCCGGTCCGCTCCTGGATGCAGGGCGCAGGGATTCTGGACGCCAACACAGCGGCCCAGAGGTAAAACATCCCCGAGGCGCGCAGCTGCGGTTAGACACCGAAGGATCTGCGAGGCTCCGGTTCCGCTTAATGCACAAAACAGGCAGTAAGACGAGGTCCGCCTGCAGGTCTCTGTAGCCAGAACATGAGGTTTTTAAATCTAACAGCTGAAAATAACTTCAGCTGCGTGGAGGGGAGAGAAACTTTCCAGATCAATTGTGACACAAGCGTATTCCGTTTTAGTTCAATCTAAACTTTAAAAGTGGAGAATGGTTCCAATTTAGATCAAAAAGCAAATTTCAATCATTTCTTGAAGCTTCTGCTGCTCCGCGCTGTTTCCTAAAACCTGATCAGAGACGAACAGATTCACTCATTTAATACATTTATAAGCGGCTCCTGTCCGCGACTCTCCAGGAACATTTATGACAATAAACCATAAAAAACTGTTTGCAGTTGGACCAAAAATTCAAGAGTTTTATTCATAAAACATTCAACTTAAAATAAAGGGTACTTTTATTTTTATTTTTTATTTAAAAGAAAAATACTAATTTAAGAGAACCGCACCACGGGGTGATAATTTTTTATTTTTTTTTCAATCGTACATTAAATGTGTACAGTAAAGATAAAAACCAAAATCTGCGGCCTAAATTAACACTTATTCTAAAAGCAGAAGTTTTTCTTTTCACGCTAAACTCGCTGCTGCTTTGACCTGAAACCGTTTCAGGTGAAACTCCGGTGAATCGATGCGGGAATCAGAAACCTGCCAACTAAAATCAGTGCTGAGCAGCGAGTTATGATTTGATTAAGGGTTTTAAATATTTGTAGTTTTTAATCTAGCAGAAATTTCATGTTTACATTCAAACCTCGGGTTTTAATTTTATTCACAGATTATAAAACGCACAAAGATTAAAGTAACATTCCCTTCAGCGCTTTAAATTATTTTCAATTATTTTTCTATCTTCCATTTTTCAGACAGAAGCCAGGATTATTCTAATTTATAAAGTAAGTTTCCGCGTAAATGTCACGTCTCGCCTCTTCTCAGCAAAACTGAATCCAAAGGTTTTCCAGTTCGACATTTTCAGCTTCATGAATGAATCCCGGGGAACCGGGAACGAGGCTGGAATGATGGGAATGTTCTCTGAATTTAACAGAAGAAACTCAGAATAAATCCCAGTCCGAGAGTAGAAACTGGGAAAGTTCTGAATCGTGACGTGTGGAACTGGTTCCGATCCTACAGGAATGGGTCCAAACGAGATTCCCGGTTTCTGAACCAGTGGATCTGTAATTCATCAGTCTGGTCTGCAGCTGAATCAGAGTTTATAAAATTTAATAGTTTCCATTTAAGATGATCGATAAACTGATTAGCGATCATCTAACAGAGAACAAGACAAATTGTGTCTGTAACAGAACCAGATAAAAGAGAAAATCAGAAATAAATCCAAAAACCTCTAAAGTTCGACAGGAAATGGTTTACATTTGATTTCTAAAAATAAAACCGAGGCATAAAATCTGGAGAAAACGTTTTGAAGTTCTGGACTTTTTTTTAATTATCCTAAAACGTTTGTTTCTGAAAGAGAACAGAACCGGTCTGCTTCCGGTCCAGATGAGTCAGTTCGGATCAACCCGACTCTTTAATCCTGAAATATTGTGCAGGTGAGGCGGACTTTGACTGAATGTTCCGGTCCATATGGACTCGGTTTCGTCTGTAAATCAGATGAAAGATGTTTGTTGGAAATGAAACTTCATGACGTGTGACGAGATTCTGTCGAAGTTCTTTCAGATATTAATCATATTTTATATTAAAATTTGAATATTTAGTGAGAATATTTGGAGCTTTTCTGTGGAGTAAATTGAATCCGGATTCCGTCTCACATAAATATGGATTTTATTATAAGAGCTGCACGTTTAAAGATTTACTCTGTAATTAAAAAAATGGAGTGAAATAAAATCTGACAGGAATTAATAAAGTGATCAGAAGTGCAACTCTGAGCCTGAGAACAGCTGATAAAAATTAAATAACAGAACAAAACAAATTGATTTATTGAAACATTAAACCACAAGCTTTTTTTTCACAAAATGGGAATTTTTACTTTTGACTGATAAATAAACGACTTTTCTTTTCCTTCTCAAAGTAAATTTAAACACATCCTACAAAATGTTGGTTTGATGCATGAGTGGAAAAAACAACCAAATCAGAAACATAAAATAATCTGAATGAGTTGCATAAAAATCCACAAAAGTTTTTTAAATGCTGCAGTTTGGACTGAAATGATGATGACGATGATGATGGTGTCTGAAAGGATTTTGTCAACATTTGGTCGTTATGTTTTATGAAAATCATTCCTAGATGTTTCGCAGAATGACGAGAAATGAAGAAACGCTCAGAGTGAAACTCCTTCAAATTATAAATATGTTTTCATTTTGCTGAGATTTTCTCATATCCTCCACAAATAATCAGAACTAAAACTGAACATATTTAAACATGTAATTAAAATCTAATTTTTCAAGTGAAAATCTCCCAGGTGTAAAATAAAAATAAAAAAAACAGGTTGGAATATTTGTAATTTTCTCTGAAGTTGGAACAATTTTATAAGGAACTAAATGAATCTGTTTCTCCCCCTAACAGAACGAGTTGTCTGCTCTCCAGACCTTAAAACTGTCCCTGAACACCTCAGTGCTTCAGTCTGTGGCTCACCCTAACCCCATGAACCATGAAACGTCCGGAAAGCTCAAAGCTGCAGGTGTGACTTTCTAAAAGATCCTCCTTTAGTTCTGAGATCTGTGAAAAGGGGGAAAAGAAGAACCTCGGCTCTTCACGGTCCGTTTTTAACTGAACACATTGTAGAGATAAAACAAGTCAGACGATGAGCTGAAATTTAAGGTTTTCAGGCAAGAGAGAAAAGGGACAAGAATCTAATTTTTTACAGATATTTCTGGTTTATTTTATAGAAATCCAAAAGTTTAATGTTATAAAGTGTGTGTGTGTGTGTGTGTAAGCATGTAAGAGGCTCATATTGCCTTGCCACTGAGCAGGACGAGCCTTCATCCCCGCTGACCTTTGTCCTGTGGGGTTAGAGGTCATTAGCACCTGCAGCAGGTGACGGTGCATTCAGGGCTTCTCTGGCGCGTTTTTCCTTTTCCTCCTAATTTCTGTGCAACTGCATGTTTTGCCTGTGATGGACTGGGGACCCGTCCAGGTGACCCCGCCTCTCACCTGGTGACCTCTGGAGGTCGGAACCAGCAGCTCCACTGGGGATAAGCGTGTTAGATAAACACATGGATGTTTGCTGCGATGCGCCAACGCTCTGAATGACCAGGAATCATGGAAATAAATGGGGACGAGGAGCCGGAGCTGCAGGTTATGAAAACAAACCTCCATAAAACAACTGGAGAATATTTTCCATCATCTCGTTTTTGTCCTGTTGAATCAATTTATCCCCCGAGCTTTCCGTAACGTCGTCACGTTCTCTCAGTAAAGAGGTTTCTGATCTGATCAGCGAGAAAAGCCGCAACCTCTGCTGAGATCGGCTGCAGGATGTTTGACAGAATAAATGATGCATTTCAGCTCAAATGGTGGAGCAGCGCCAGCCTGCAGCTGCAGCCGCCCGGCCTCCATCCATCCTCAGCCCACAAGAGAAATATTTAAACTTCACCAAACCGGAAAAAATCCCTAATCGCTTCAAGACGAAGCTGAAAAAAACAGGAAAACACCTGCAGATCCGAAAGCTTCTGATTTACTGAAACCTGAACACAACACCGACAGAACTGGGTCAAGCGCCTGACACGTCTGAAAGGCAGCGGAGATTTCCCACAGGCCCTGAATGCAGCGCACCGACGGCCACATATTTACATACACTTCATGGAAGAAAAATTAATTTTCATATCAAATCAGAAAAAAGTTTCTATTCAGGTCCAAGATCGGCTCACCTTTGGCCTCCAGGTGATGAAGACGTCTCCATCATCATCATCATCAGACGTCCAGCCATCAGGCCGTTTGGGTTTTGTGTCTCACAGATGAACATCTTTCCACATGTTCAGCACAGCGGTGGCAGCATCATGGCGTGGGGGTTTCGCTGCATGAGGGACCGGTGCGCTTCAAGAACCTCCAGCTTTGCTACACAGTGAAAGAAAGGGAACCGGCTGCCGTTCTGGAGGGTCCATCACAAAGTCCTGATGCCCAAAACAACTAGTTGACCCGGTTCCTCCGGTTCCAGGGGAGCAACGGGTCAGAACCGCAGCAATCTACGTGAGACAGTCGATCGGACCATTCCACCGATTTGGCAACTTCTGGATCAGCAGAAAATGTCAAAAATGATCTCCGTCACTTTTCTGGAAGAGAAAAATCAGAAATAATTCTGGTGACCCGGTCCGGTCCGAACCGTCCAGTATTAGTTCAGTTTGTGCATGTATGAAAACTTGTGGTGTGTCCTTCAGATTGGAGGCTTCATGGCTCAGCAAGCAACATCCACTGAGACGTCAACCTGCAGGGTTTGGCGACAGGCCCAGTGGTGGAGAAAACAACGGCTGGTTGCCAAATACGGCAACTAGCCTGCGGCGGGTCGCGTGGCGGCGCTGTTTGTCCTTTAACAAAATCAAATGGATCCGGGGGTGGAGCCTGCTCTCTCCTGCCGCCATGAAAACTCCCATGATGCATTTCTCCCAGCCGCAGGGAAACATGAAGGCGATGAAAACCAGACGCGTTTTCATTTCTATGCCGAAGTGTAGAAATGAAGCGTCTTGTCAAAGATTTACCAAGAATATGAAACAATAAATAAATATGACAATGGAAGTAACATGGCGTGAAAGCAGAAAGTTCCAAAATGTCTTCCAGCGGTGAAAACTGGAATGTCTACCTTCCACAGTATTTCACCGGTGGACTCAGCAGACGATCCCTCAGCATGATGCTGCCGCTGCAGGAGTCCAGCTGCTCATTCTGTTTATCGCTCTTTATTTCCGTACAACTCAGGAGTTTGAACTGGAATTGTCCTAATAATTGCTGCAAATGTCTCCCATTGCCACTGGTTTGGTTTGAATGGACCTACTCATCTGTTCTTCATTGACTTGTAACAGAATATTGCCGGCTGCCTGTTGGAGGATCAGGACGGTTTGCTGGCAGTGGAAGTTTAACCAGTTCAGTCGCTAAACTGCTGGATTAACATTTAATCCTGGAATATAATCCCTGTTGTTTTTGGGTTAAATGTAAAGTTAAAGTCCGGATATTGTAAAGAAAAATGCAGACTTTAACTAGACAAATGTTACTCCGGAAGTTATCTGATTATTTTCTGCTCCGCACATTCATCATTTATTTCAGTTCAGTTCAAAAATTCTCATCTGATCCGTTTTTAAAGCCAATAACCCATTAAAACTGTTTGATCAACAAATTGATGTAATGTTGGGAGAGAGAGAGAGAGAAACAGAGAGAGAGAGAGAGAGAAACAGAGAGAGAGAGAGAGAG
>NW_006800737.1:72736-88629 GCF_000485575.1 Poecilia formosa | reverse complement strand
CAAGCTCAACATCCACAGTAATTACAGATGGTGTGTGTGTGTGTGTGTGTGTGTGTGTGTGTGTGTGTGATTACTTGTTTCTGTTAATTATATTCATACCGGATGTTTGCGCCCCTCCTGCATGTTTTAACACGCTGAGTCGGATGTCGGGAAGTTTTTGTTTCATCCAACAGATTTAGTGGCTGAGAGGAAAAACCTTCTGATTACCTAGAAACGTGACCCGACCTCCACATTAAGACTTCATTAAAAACTCGTTTCAAATTGCTGCGATTACCATAAAAATGTCAAACATTTAAAGTGAATAAACGAGACGAAACTGTTAGGAGCGCAAATGACATTCGTGATGTGAAAATGATCTGCTGAACTAAAGCATAGAATTAATTTCCTCACTTAATTTCTTTGTAAAATATTTACTGATTTTTCACAGCAACACTTCATTAACCATTTAGAAATATTCGATCCAATTTGCTAATCAATCGAATTTGATTTTGACAAACTTAGTTAAATTTTCTGTCTGAGACTTTGTTCAAAAGTTTTCATCCATGCAGCAAAGACATTATTATTATTATTGTTATTATTATTATTATTATTATTGTCTATCATCCCAACTGAATGTCTGACTGGATTAAAGCAGACTAACTCCCCGTGAGGAGTTTTAACACCTCAGGGAATCGAACCACAGACAACCGGAGGGACACGGTGCGCTGGCTCTGCCTGTCTGTGTGTGTGTGTGTGTGTGTGTGAGGTGAAACCTGCTGAGGGAAATTAATCCAAATATTCTTGGATGTCTTATTTAAATATATGGTGTGAAGAGCTTCTAGTCTGTAAGAAAAGAGACACCATGGTGACGTCTCCATGGAGACGTCACCATGGAGACATCACCATGGTGACGTCTCCATGGTGACGTCACCATGGTGTCTCCATGTCACCATGCTGGAGAAGTTCAGTCAGTTCGATCTGACTGAACTTCTCCACAGCTGTTAAGTATGGAGAGACATTTTATTATATTTATATTCTAAAATCTCAGACTGTCCAATCTGAGGTGAAAGGTCATTTTATTTATTTAGCACATTTTCAGCAACCAGGCCATTCAAAGTTCTTCACCTGAATTAGAGGAAATACAAATAAAACAACAAAGCCAAAAGACAAAAAGGAAACAGCTAAAAGCTAAAGCTAAATGTTGCTTCTCCATGTTGGATTCTTGCTCTGGGTTGATCAGGACTCCACAACCCATAAACTTGCAGGAGTTTCTCTACGTCCTGCTCCAATATTTAGACTTTAAAGATTTAAACCTTAGCTTTAAAGTGTAAAGCTAAATGTTGGTCTAAAGTAATAAAAACTCCGCAATTCATGATCTAACAGGAGCTAGAAGTCGACATTCCTGCCAAGGTTTTCAGAGTTTTTATTCCAATCAGGATGCTTCTGTTTCTGGCTTTGAAAGCTGATACACAATAATACATTTAACAACATAATACATTTTAATAATAATCATAATAATACATGTTCTGCTGCAGGTCGTTTGGTTTGTGAGGAGCAGAAAACTGGAAAACTGTTGGTTTGTGCAGTTTGACCTTAGAGAACGAGTCAGCTCTCTGCTGAGGCTCTCGCCTCGTCCTCCTGACAGAAAGGGTTTAATCTGCAGAGTCTTTACTGGGATCACTGGTTGCAGGAGATCCTCCAGTTAAACCCGTGTGAAGCGACGGATCTGGCAGGTTTTACCCAGAATCAAGTGAGGACACAAACCAGTGGCTGTGCTGCTCAGTAATTGTTTGCAGAGCGCTCCACATGACTCGTGTTGACCTTTAATTTCAGGCTTTGTGGTGAATCCGTGTGTGTGTGTGTGTGTGTGTGTGTTTGGGGAGTGAGTTACTCTCCGGGCGTGCCTGTGTGAGCTGTGTGCCATCGATACTGTTTTTATTGCACCTTGTGCCAAGTGCTAACAGCCGGTACGAGTGGATGCAGCTGCAATTAGCATAATTGAAATAATAATAATGCTGACGAGCGTTGTGAGTGGAGGCAGAGCGTCGCCGTGACGATGGGCCGTCTGGCCGGCCCGCAGCATCCGGTTTAATTGGGATAATGGCTGCTTTAGTGATGCTGCTGCCAGATTCACTCCATGTTTGTTGATTTATTTATTTTTTTTATCGGGTTTTGGGTCAAAATTTGTTTCCAGTAAAAAAAAAAATCCAATTTAAAAAGTGCTTCAGATATTTTTCTAAATTAATTACTGAAATTATAATTCCAAGAAATGATTATTTTCTGACTAATTTTTTATGTTCACAGACTAGGTTTGTAATTTTGTAAATAATTTTCTGTACATGGAAGTTTGTTTCATTGAAGATAAACTTCATAAATACTGAAAATAACAAGTGAAATATTGTTTAAACTGTAATATGTTCTGCATTGATGGTTCCATCTTTAAGGAAAATCTAAAACTTCCCTTTTGCTCCCGGCTGAAGAATGTTGCTCTGACTTATTATGGGATGTCTCTGGATGCTGAACCTGGAGGGTTTATGGGTCCGAACAGAAAGAATGAAAACTGTTCATCTGTGGCGGCGCAGTGTATCCCACGTAAGGAGGCGTTGGTCACAGGTTCGAGTCCCGGCATGGTGACCTTTGCCCCCTGACCCATCCCTCTCAAATAGAGGCCGCTTGAGCCCATAAAGCTGCTCAGCCTCAGTGACTCAACTCAATTTGAATCCTTCTGCCACTGAAAGGAGAGAAAAATCATTTATTTATAGTCCAACCTCTTTCCTCTACAAATACTTTATGACAATGTGAAAAAGTTTGTCAGTGTTTTGCAAATTTATTGAAAGTAGAAATCAGATCTGCATAAGTTTTCCGAGTCTCTGCTGAATACTTTGCTGCTCCAGCTTCCAGTCTGACTCCCCTAACGGCCGGTTGGGTCCGTTCTTCTCCAGCTGCTTCGGTTCAGAGACGTCTGTCGGCCATTTTCAGATTTCACCAGACAGTCAATCTTTGTTTCATCAGACCAAAAATATCTGGTTTCTCCTGGTTGCTCAGGGTTTCTGTCAGGAGCCTCTTTGGTCGGGCCGCTGCCGTCTTTCTGTTCTGCTCTAGTTGGAGAAACAGTTTGAAAAGCCCGTCAGTCCAGTGGTACCAGAACTGAAGGTTTGTTCTGGTCAGTTGTATAAGTTAGGGTCTTTTGGTTTCCAGTATTCTAGTGGACCCTGTGATGTTGGTGTGTTCGCCTGGGAGATGCATCTTTGTACCTCGATCACGTCGTCATGGTGACGTTTCAACTGGCTTCGACTTCCATGTTCAGCTGCTGCCACAGGTTCTCATTGGAGAAAAAAATAAAATGCATCTGTATAAAATTGCATAAAATACAATTTGGCGCGGTCACATCCAAACAACAGGAAGTGTATCGGTCACGTGGTTTTCCTTAAAACCACAAAGTGATTTGTAAGAACATTAAAATAGAAATAAACACAATTAACAATCATGGAGCAGGTGGTTGAGCTGAAGGCCCAGGTCAATCTCCTGCTTTCTGGAAACACTGGAGTTCGTCTCCCAGTGTTGACCTGTTTGTCTCCCAGTGTTGACCTGTTTGTCTCCCAGTGTTGACCTGTTTGTCTCCCAGTGTTGACCTGTTTGTCTCCCAGTGTTGACCTGTTTGTCTCCCTCACGGTGTTCTGACTATCATTGCTACCTTGTCAGATTTTCCTACTGCAGAACGGATTGATAACTATGTTTGTTTACAAACAAAACTACATCAGGTTGTTAATATTAATATATTGGATTATTTGAGTGAGTGAAGTGGAAACTTAGGAGTTTTGCTTAGCTTAGCACTGGAACAATATATCATTGATGAAACCACAAGATCACTGCCTTCATCTGAACATCTTTCCGTCTAAAATGAAAAGCTATAGATGTATAAAGTAATATTTTTATTAGAATATCCTACCTGTTAAAATGTTTTAAATACAGAGGCGTTTGAAAAAATAAAACAGTATCAGACGGGAAACAGGTTTTTATTGGAATTAAACTAAACACAGAGATCACTGTAACTGTTTTTGCATTAATACGTTGTGTGTCTGTCATCAGCAGCAGCTGCACCGGACAATGAAATGGTGGGATACATTAATATTACACGGTTATTTCAGCTTCAATCCATAGTATTGCTACCAACATCTATTTAGCAAGGTTTAATAATAAGAGTGTAATTAAACTAAAATATTTTAAAGTACATGGACAAAATAGCCACCAAAACAAGATATTTTGTCCTGATTAACAATGACTTGTTTACAGTAGTATTGGGTTTGCAGACGGCAAACTAAAGCCATAAATATATTTACAAACTGCTGTCATGTAAACTAAAAAAATAAATTTAATAAAGCTTACCGTAATCTGTGATGAAATAAAACACATAAAATGAAACTTCCACAGGTAGGATAAGAAATTTGCTGAGTAAGCAGAGTGTGACGTAGCATCGATGGCGTCGCCACCAGGTAGGATAGATTGATGGGCAGCATAGATAAACAGAACACCTGTTGGTGAAGCTCCAGTTACAGTAAGACAAAACCTGGAAGTAAATCCTACATCTCACCTGTAATATCAATAAAAGTTCATCCATGTAAACTAATTCAAATATCCAAAAGAAAGGAACTGGAATAATCTGAAAGAAAAATGATCAAAAGTGGAAATGAGAACCGAATAATCATTATTTTCTGTGATAAGATCAAAATGGTCCCACAGGGGAGAAAACTTCCTCTATTGATTCATCCGGTAGTTAAAAACCAACACAAGGCCAAGAACACAAAGTATCTCCGTCCAACAAAACACTTTCTCCCTCATCCATACAATTTGGCGCGGTCACATCCAAACGACAGGAAGTGTATCGGTCACGTGGTTTTCCTTAAAGTGACACGCGCATCTCGGCGGATGTGCCGAGGTTTCTGTCATCTGGCTCTTCACTAGATTTCTCTCAGGATCAGCAGAGAAAACGCTCATCTGTCAGGGATTCCTGGAAATGCTTAGCAGGAAAATAAAGACGGGCTGCACAGTGGTGCAGTCGGTAGAGCTGCTGCCTCGCAGCCAGAAGGTTCTGGGTTTGATTCCCGGTCCGGGGTCTTTCTGCATGGAGTTTGCATGTTGGGTTCTCTCTGGGTACTCCAGCTCCCTCCCACAGTCCAGAAACATGACTGTCGGGTAAATTGGCCTCTCCAAATTCTCCTTAGGTCCTGTCCAGGTGACCCGTCCAGGTGACCCGTCCAGGTGACCCGGACAGGTCACCTGGATGGGTCACCTGGACAGGTGACGCCGCCTCTCGCCTGGAATGTTAGCTGGAGGCAGCAGCACCTCCCGACCCCACAGGGGACAAGAGTGTTAGGAAATGGATGGATGGAAAATAAAGACATCTGTGGTCTGACAACGGGTCGGAAGTCAGAACCGCAATGTGACCTACAGAATGACATGTTTACTCCTAACTGAGCCTGGTTCTGGTTCTGGTTCTCCTGGAGCTTTCTTCGTGTTAAAGAGGGGTTCTTCCTCTCCACTGTCGCCCTCTGCTGGTTTTCTTCAGATCTTAGCTACTGGACCGCTGTACCCTAACCCCTAACCGCTGTATCGGGTCTGACAGGAGCAGGGCTGAGGTTTGGTGCCGGACCGGGTCGGCTTGTTTCCTCTGGTCTCCTTCGGTTCTGGATTGGAGCCGGCTGGTGGAGGATCAGAGGAACTGGTCAGGACACGACTTTGTTGTTATTTCTGATCCGTTCTCATGGTTTTGATGATCCTGATTAGAACCGGCTGGTTCTTCTGTAACCTGAACGGGTCGCACAGTGACGACCTTCCTGAAACTCAGACGGATTATTTAGCTTCACCTGATTAAAACTGCAGCCATGTTGGGACAAGTCCGAGTTTCAGAGCAACATTTGTGTATTGGGCTGATTATAAAAGATAAAAAAGATTAAATTTAGCTCAACGTGTCGGTGATGAAGCTGGAAACAAATCTGCTGTTCTCTGCCTAATAATAAGTTATTATTATTAGTCCCTTCCTAATTATCTGATTATCTGATATAGGTGTTCTCATATATGAACTTATTAATATACTTATTACTTACTAATAATAAGTAATAGGTCTGATCAGATGTGGATGGTTTAATTTCATGATAAATCTTAAAGAAATCAGAAAAATCTGTGATTTATCATCAAAACCTGAACTTTTCTCTCCTCAGCAGAATAATAAACAGGAAACGTTCAGATTTACCTGAGACCTGCTTCAGCATATTTCATAAAAATAACCGTCATGATTAATGATTGCAGCTGAGCCAATTTCCTCTCAGATGTTTAAGGATTTATTGCTCCCATTGTTTCCAGTGTGAAGCTGGAGGAGGCTGCTGGTTGTACTGGCAGACAGGTGTGAAGCTGCTTTTTCACACAGGAACACACTGATTTCATTTGATGTTGGAAGTGTTGAAGTCATGGCCGCCGTCTTTCTGCTGCTGTTATTTTTATCTCGACACTCGGCGGCTCCTATTCCCAGCGAGCCTCCATTAAAACGGCCAAACGCACCTGAGCTGCCGCTCCGCCTGGAGTTCCTCTGCAGCCTCTCCACTCTGCGTCCGGCGGGCCAAACGCTGGGAGTCAGGAGAATTCGCTTTCAACCAACCGGCCTGCAAATGAGGCATTAAGCATCGGTAATGGAGGCTCAGAAAGGTCAGGGCTGTATTAATCTGCCGTCTGGGGAAAACTCCCCCGAGCCAGGAAGCAACGGGAGAGCCGGCCGGCAACTTTCCAAAAACAAACCCAGAGCATGAATAAATATTTCTCCGTGATCTGGCGTTTTATTGATCATGAAGTGTTTTAGGAAATGAGATTGATGTGAAAATATTTGGCTGCTGTTTGGAGCGTTTTCCCTGTTGGCTCTGAGTTCCTGCCAGCAAAGGTCAGAGGTCGCCTCCTGCAGGAACATCGACCTGAAGCTCATTTTACACAGGCTTTAAATCACCGCTTAGATGACCTTCTGACCCCAGTGATTTTTACATCATTAATAAGAAGAGAAATATTTGCTTAAGGAGTTTAATTTTCATATTTAAATTTTTTTCAGATGTTGATTTTTGCATGAGTTGAATTTTTGGAAAATTGATAAATATTCTCTTCCTTAAAACAGGAAATGAGTTCATTGTGTTTCTTCTGTCACTTTTGAACTAAATAATTAACTATCTTCTGTTTTTTGAGCTCAAATTCACCTTTTTCACTGTAAAATCCTCTGTGACTTTAAAACAGCAAGATCTGCTCTGATTGGTCCAAAGTGGGGCGTTAGGTCAGCTGCTGTCTGGTCCAGGTGCGTTCAGGAGCGAACAGTCCTTTTATTCTCCATAACCTGATTTTATATCATTTAATTGGGCCAGATACATTTCCAGTAATAATGAACAAAGTTGATCTTTTTGTCCTTAACAGCCTGCCGTAGACGGTGCAGCAGCGTCTCTCTTTCAGCTTCTGATTAAATCCTCCTTTATCGCCTGTGATTAATGTTTTCTTGTGTTTCTCAGAGTTTTCATGTAGAATCACACATAATTTCACAACAATTAGCCGACTTCATGTAGAGACACGTTTGCTGATGTCAAAGTGAAAATGAGATGAGAGTCAGTGTCGTCATAATGAAGATGAGTCCTAATTTTCTCCTGCATGTTCTAGAAAAGACTCAGCGATCCATTCACAGTGTGTCGAAGCAGGACGCATCCAGAACACGCAGGGTGTCGACCCACCAGACGTTCAGATCTGTTGAATTAAACCTGGTTACTGCAGATTTGTCAGACCTGAAGTCAGGATGAAACCAGAAAGCTACAACCTGCTGACTGTAGCTGCAGGTCCGCCATGTTTGATGAGAGCCCTCAGACTGTTGTTGTGTGTTTCAGCGGCGTTGGGCTGGCCCGGGCCCACTTTGAGAAGCAGCCTCCATCCAACCTGAGGAAGTCCAACTTCTTCCACTTTGTGCTGGCGCTGTACGACCGGCAGGGCCAGCCGGTGGAGATCGAGCGGACCTCCTACATAGACTTTGTGGAGAAAGACAAGGTAACTTTGGATTCACTGTTTGGACTTCATGCTGCATTTCTGAACATTATCTGGCGACTTCTGCTATGCGAAACTTACTTGAAGACTATTCCTGACCACAGTGTCCCCCATGACCCAGGTTATGATTAACCCGGCTCCAACATGGCTCTGGGGCTCATAAACGTTCCCTGGATCCCCAGGGTTTGGGGATGAAGGTGAGCTGGTGAGGGCAGTGAGATTGGCTCCAACATTCAGGTTATTTCAGGTCCAGCTCCGTGTTCCTGAACGCAGCAGCCCCACCCAGCAGGATGACGTTACTTGGCTCCTGCTGAAATGTTCTGGAGGGCCCAAAACTTCCAGAACTTCTGACATTCCTGAGCTAGAAAGCCCAGCAGACCTGCAGAGGAGTCTGTGAGGAGCTGTATCAAGACCCATTTAGACAAGGAACAGATCCTAAATTGGATTTTCCTGGCTGATTGGTGCAACCTTCAGTTTTCCTCCCTGTAAAGGAATCCTGACGTTTTCCCATCAGTGTGAACGTTTCTCTGCTGCCTCTCAGTGAAGCCAGAGTCGCCCTAACATCCAGGCAGGTTCGAGCTGTTTGTTCTTTGATCTGCCGCCAGCTGGCACCAACTTTGTCCGCCCACTCGCTCACCTCGGCTTTGACCTCTAGTCTCTCGGCCCTATGCACTGGGACTGGGCCAACGTCACAGGCACGGTTGGCATCGCACGGCCGAGCGGTGAGGCTCTGACTCGGGAGGAGAGAAATAAAATGGGGAATAAATGTTGGGACGAAGGAGAGCAGAAGGTCAGGAAGGCAGGGAAAGGACAGCAGTATCCAAATATATTCCAACTCTGTGTCAGTGTTGCTTGATCTGATGAACGTGTGCAGGGCCCTCAGTCCAGCTTCCTCCAGAACTGAGGGCCAAAAACTGGTCCAGGCTGCATGAAGGGAGTCCGAACATTGACTCAGTTAATTCATTATTTCAAATTCTCGTCCGATCAGTTTTCTGAAACATAAAGTTTGTCCCATCGCAGTGATTCCTGCAGGCTCCATTACATGAATTTTCCCAAATCTCAGAAAACGTGGTTTCCAGGAGAAATGATTCCTCAGTGTCACACTAATCTGATCAGTAACCCTGACCTTAACCCTTGACCCTGAACCCAGACCCTGATATGGTCCAGACTTGGTGTGAGATGTTTACAGCAGGATTTCTGCTTCTGTGTGGCAGGAATATAACGGAGAAAAGACCAACAACGGGATCCACTATCGCCTCCAGCTGCTCTACAGCAACGGTAAGTCCAGCAGAACCTGCCGAGGCCCAGTTGGAACAGACAGTGGGTTTGATCAGAAGCATTTAGGAGCCACATTATTTCCCAGCACGAGTGAATCGGTCTAATCAAGCTTTGGTTCTGGTTCTTTGGGCCTGCATATTTTACTGAATGTCTCTGTTAAGTCAAGTTTTCATGGATGGTGGTTTTGGTCGGGTTCTGCTGTTTAAGATGACAGTCTGTTTAAACTCACTGTGTGCATGAAGCACTACAGGAATCATTTCCTGGAATAACAGAATGTCAACAAAACTCGTTTAGTTGCACTGAATCGTATCACTTCATTTGACGGGTTGTGCATGAGACTGACATGACACATAAACATGAATAAGTTTTCATTAATATTTATGAATTTTGTCATAAAGTGTCATTCAGTAAATAATGACACTTTTAATGCAAAGTTGACATTATTCAAAATGTCTATGACAACTTGACATTAACCAAGAGTCATAATTTGTCATAAATATGTAATAATAGTTTTCAATTGTCAAAACTTAAAATGTTGTTAGTCTTACTTTTGCCGTTCTTGGGTTTTTTTTATTTTTTTGTTTATTTTTTTCCTTTAACCTTTGGCTTTTTTCCGGTTTTCTTTAGTTTTTATTGGGGTTTCAATTGTTTTATTACCCCGTTTTTTACCCCCTTGGCTTCTTTTTACTTCCCTTCTTAGTTTTGGACCAACCCTTTTTTCCTTTGGATTAAACTAAAGATAACTTGTTCTTCAGAGGGTTTAACGTCTGGTCAGTATATTGTTACTCTGAAATGCTGATTGAAAAACTAAAACAGAATTACTTATTCTTTAACTTAAGAAAATAGGTTCTTTCAACAGTAACATTTTTGCTCTGATTGTTTCAGCCATCGTAATAGTCTTCCTCTAACCCTCTGACAACAGGAGATCTTCTCACAGCTGCTGTTACAATTTTTTGAGTCTAATTGACCCATAAAAAGCGTCACAATTTTAAAGGCTTGCCTTGCTTTCTTTGGTCCAATACTGATACTAGCACAATATTCACTGCTATTGAATTTTACATCCAACAGTCCACATCCAGTATGTAAGGTGGTTGCTTAAATTCTTTCTATCAGTTTTAGATACTGAAATGTCTCCCCATGAGCAACAGTCATAGACAACATGCAAAATACACACAAAACAATCCAGACTTCTAAAAATCCTATGTAGTTGCATGTTATTCAAGCTGCAGTATGTAACTTTAATAAAAATGTTTTCTCCATATTTGTTAAAGCTGCCACCATGTTGTGACAGTTTGTTATGAGACAGATAATCTGTGAAAAGATCAATCTCCTCCATCTCCTCCCTGAACTACTGTTAGCTAAAGTAATGCACCGTTCTGACCAAAAACAACCAATGAGAACCAGGAGGAGGGTCTTAGCGCTGTCAATCATCCTCATTCACTCACTGCTAAATGTGCTAATGGTGGAGAAACAACTTATTGTTACAGGAAAAATGTTTATCTGCCGTCATTGGTTGCTATGCTAACCAGACTGAGCATTCACAACAGGCTATGCTAGCTGCAGCATGGCACAGAGCGAGGGGCAGGGAGGATGAGCAACACCACATGAGATGGTGATTGACAGCACTAAAACTCTCCTGCCTCTGATTGGTCATTTCTAGCACTGGGGGAAAGCAGAGGAAACAGATTTTTCACAGATTACCTCTCATACCGTACTGTCACAACATAATGACAGTTTTAAAAAATATGTTGAAAAAAATATATAAAAGTTGCATAATGCAGCTTTAATTTCACTTAGGAGAGGACGGGTCAGGAGGGACGTGGGTTAGAGCTGCTGCTGACCGATTCATCTGTTAAGTGGTAAAAGGCCCAGGGAATAAGTTAAATAGATGAATATGTTGGTAATTTCTTTCCTTAATTCATTAAATGCTAGTGAAATGGAGGCAAACAGTAGTTTGTAGCTAAGCTAACTATGCTAAATGGTTGATAATCTCATACAGTCTACTCACCTCTCAGAGAAAAACTGGGTTATAAATTAACACTCGTCTTTCTCTCTCTCTCTCTCTATTTTTTAAAAACCTAACTATCATTTCTCTTAGCAGCATAGTAACAGCCAGTCGTTCTCGTCTTCCACTGTCTGCTGCTGAACAGTCACAGTCAAGGCCAAGCAGGAACGATCCATTTCATGCAGATCCAGGGGGGTTCAGGGCAAATATGGATGTGTGTTTTTGGTCTGGGAGGGGTAACATTACATTTTTACTGCTAAAAACAATTTTAGAAAACACAATATGATTAATTTTGTAATTGACAGGGGCCCAATTTTTAAAAATTTCTATGAAAAAGAAAATTATTTTGTGGAGGGCCCCCAGTCGGTCAGGGGCCCTTAGAATTCTCCAAGCGTTTCCCCCCTGTGCGGCGCCCCTGCTGACGGGACAACCCCCTCTTCTCGGCGCTCCGACTGTAACGTCTGCCTTGACCACAGGAGGTTCAATGCATCAGATGTATTTTTAAGGATTTTTGGCTTTAATGGTCTTTATCTGACAGGAAGATGGTTGAACTGTGGCAAAAGTCAACAGGCCAGGACTCGAACCCATGATGGCAGAGTCGAGGACTGGGGCCTCCAAGTGGGGGTCACACTCTGACCCTGTCAGTCCTGGTGTCTTCCACCTTCCCCCTGGATGTTGTCCACCCACTTTGGTCCCTGGGCCAGTTTGAACCCATCCAGAACCAGAACCAGGCTTTGTTGTGAGGTCAAAGGTCTTCCATGATGTGAAACGTTTGAAGACTTTTCTCAGAGCTGGTGAAGAGAAAGGAAACCAGGAAAGTTCTGATGAGTTGGTTCTGATCCAGTCACCCTCAGATCATCAGAGCAGTTTGAGGGATGCTGGCGGTTCCTCTGTGGACCGGCGGTTGGTTCTCCTGGTTTCTGTCTGACGTCAGGCCGGCAGCTGAAAGAACCTCAGGCAGGTTTTTATCTTTGGTTTCTGCTGAACAAACTGAACCACAATAAGCCCAAATTCAGCCTTTTTGAGCAGCTGAGATTTGCAGCATGGATTGATGAAGTCCAGTTAATGATCGCCGTTTTCCCAGGTGAGGCAGTGCGACTCACATGATTTAAGATGCGTATTAAAGGTCACCTCAGCTGAGCAGTTTAAAGTCTGGAAAAAGTTTCTCATTATTAGAGCTGCAGACATCTGGAATGTGTGACGGAGCAGACTGGTCCGTCCATCGCGTGGTCCGGGGATCCTGGCTGATTGGAAACACTCGGCTCGGCCCGCGCCGGCCAGGTCCAGACCCCCGCAGAAGACCCGCATAAAGTGGGACATAAAGGAGCGTTTTTCTCCTCGGGCCAATAAATCCCCGTAATACGCAGTGGCGGATTAGCATGGTACGGAGGTAATTGACCTCATCTGCAACCGGGATGGATAGACGCCATTTAGGCTGCAGAGCGAGGAGTGAATCATGTCAATTAGAAAGCAGAGAAGAAGAAACGACCCAAACTACGAGGCGGCGCAAACCCATTTCTTCCAGTACAATTAGAGGCGCCGCACCGCTAACAGGTGTTCCCGGCAATTTTCCTCCTCCGCCCCATGTCGCGTTGGTGTCACATTTACGCCCCGATGCATCGCTAATAAAACACAAGCAGTCCTGATTGATATTTAATATGTCTGAGAGCGAGGACTCCTCGATCTGGTGGAGGCAGCGGGGGGCAGAGAGGGGGGGGGGGCGGCCGCCTATAAATAATGATAAACCGCTGCAGCATCGCTAATGCTGCGGGGGCAGTGAGGGTAACACAGCAGCAACTGGCAGATTGTTGCAGCGTTTCGATACAAAATGTTATTAGGACTCAGTTTGTTGCAGGACATCTGGACACATGTGTTCATGTATTCATGTGTTCATGTGTTCATGTATTGATGCTGTGTCAGCTCCCAGAACGTTTGGTTTCATTTTTCTCTTTTTTTGCTTTTTGGGTTTTCAGGAATCCGAACCGAACAGGATCTTTACGTCCGGCTCATCGACTCTATGACCAAACAGGTGAGACGGCCGACTAACACACCTGTCTAACACATCCAGCTAACACACCTGGCTAACACACCTAGCTAACACACCCTGGCTAACACACCTAGCTAACACACCTAGCTAACACACCCTGGCTAACACACCTAGCTAACACACCCCTAATAGAGCATAATGGTGACTGGAGCACCATCCGGTGCTCCAGTCACCATTATGCTCTATTATCTATGAAGCAAACGATAAACTCATCAAACTTCAGGATGAGTTTGATGTTGGTTTTTGACTAAATTACGTTTATCGTTTGCTTCAGGATGTTTTTCTGGTTCAGCTGCTGAAATGTTTTATTCTGAGACTCACCTGGCAGCTTTTACCGCATTCTCACCTGAACTCACTGCATCTGCAGAGAATCGATTCTCATCTCAGTCAGTTGTAGCAGAAGCGACTGCAGCATCATGAGCTGACTGGTTGAACTTTAACCTCCATCCAACTGTAATTTTAACTGGGTCGTATTTTTATGTCTATTAAACTAAAAACATATAAATACCTAGTCTTATTTGGATGAGGATATTTTTACTCAGGTTTTGGTTCGTGTCACATCTGCAGGATTCAGAATGATCCCGTGTCTTCATCCTCCTCTTCCTCTTTAGTTCCTCTTGCTCCGGCTTGCAGCTCTGATGCGTTTTCCTTTCCAGTTGGTGTAACTTGGTCCTGCAGGTTTTCCCATTTTTCCAGTTTTCACTCAGAACCCCTTGTGGAATGTCAACCTGTGAACGACTTTTCCTCTTCCTCCTCCTCCTCGTCTTCACTGCCAGCAGAAAATGTTTCCAGTCAGTCCGACCTCCCAGCCTCCATCAGCTGCTCTTCCTTCGTTTTTATGCTTCAGCAACTTTATTGTCGGCTCAGTTACCCTCAAACCAAACTCTACATAAATGTTTCCAAACAAGCTTTAGTGATTATCGTCACAATCCGTCTGGACAAAATCCAGAAAAACAAACGTTATTGAGGTTTTCCTGAACTGAGTCTGTGACGTTTCATGTGTCCATCTGCTGCTCCAGTCAGGATTCAGCCTCTCCTCAGAGCCACACATTTCAAATGAATCCAAGGCTTCATGTCTTGATATGTGGACTATCTTCCTGACACAGAATGTGTTTCACGGAGAGCGCAGCCTGAACGCCTCATGAGCTGCTGCTTTCCACCATTTTCATTCAGCTAAAGTCAAATCTCAATCAGAGTAAAAAGCCTTTGATAAGAATGTGACTGAAGCTGTTTGATCGCCTGAATCTGTCAGGATCTTTGGTGGTTTGACGCATCATGACAGATTTGTGAAAATGAAACTGTGACGATCTGTTTTTATGTATTTATTTATTTTTTTTCTGTGTCCTGTCCTCCCTGTTGGTTGATCCCAGCTGTGTCTAGTTTTCCTGATTACCCTCCCTGTGTATTTAAACCCACCTGTGTCCTTTGTCTCTTGTCGGGTCCTCGTCTAATGTCAGTTGTTGTCTCATGTCTCGGCTCTCCAGTAGAACTGCTAAGTCCTGGTTAGCGTTAGCTCTCGTTTTTCAGTCGTCTGTGCATCAGTTGCTACCGGTAATTAGCTGTGTGCTAATCTCTCTGCAGTGCCGCCTGTGTTGGACTGTTTGAGCTTTCATTATTAAATTCATCATTTCCTCTATAACCTGGGTTCATCCTCACCACCTCTCATTCTCCAAATCATGACAGAAATGATAACATTTTTGCAACTTTTGTTTTAAATAAAAGAAATTAGTACAAATAAATTTATTACAAAATAAAAGAAACAGACATTACAAGTGTCACGTTTCCATGTTAGAACTAAGTGCTTTTAGTAGTAATATCGACTATTTATAGTAATATTTATAGTAATATTTATATTAATATTGCCTCCAAACTTAGCAGATGGAAAATATTGTATTGAAACATAAAGTCTGACTTCAACAGGAACCGGTTCTGAAGCGTTCATGGTTTTTATTAGTCCTGGTTCTTCATTTGGTCAAGAATCTAAACTTTGGTAGAAAATAATATTTCTGTCATGATTTGCAGTTTCAGAGGTTTGGACCCAAAAGCAGAGAGATAGAGGCAGTTTGATGATTTAATGAAGATCGCCAAAGAGTACAAAAGTCCAGGCAGCACAGGTGAGCACTGAAGCTAGAAACTCAAACACTGGTAGCACTGGAAAACTACAAGGGTCCGACACAGGTGAGTATGAATACAAGCAATAATCAATGGAATGAGACAAACTGGGATCAATGAAGGGCAAGACATGCAGACCCAGGGACTAAAATAACCAAAAACACACAGAAATCCACATCCTGAAAAAAAATTATAAAAAGTAACTGAGTAAAAGTAATTAGGTACGAAGGAAGGGACTGAATTTCTAGTTTTAAACTCACGATTTTTCTATTCAGGCCCAACAGAACCAAAGAGCCTTAGTCCCATTGGCCAGTGCCACTTCAAGTCAGCTGTTGATTGGCTGATTGGCCGTGGGGGCAGGAACCAACACACACCCCAACAAAACCAACACACACCCCAACAAAACCAACACACACC
>NW_006800737.1:56415-72101 GCF_000485575.1 Poecilia formosa | reverse complement strand
AAACCAACACACACCCCAACAAAACCAACACACACCCCAACAAAACCAACACACACACCAACCAAACCAACACACACCCCAACCAAACCAACAACACACACCAACACCGCCGTCTCTGCTTTGTCTGCATGTCACCGATCGATGAGCCGAGCTGCTCCAGCCGATCAATAATTACTAATAGGGCACCGTGACGACATGCTGGAGACAAGAATCCTGACACACACACCCCACAGTGACAAACACACACTTTGCTCCCACCTTCACCTCCTGGAGAAGACCCCTGATTGGTCGACATTCCTCAAATTTTCTCCTTAGTGTCAGAAAACTCAGATTGTTTTCACTTACCATGAAATAAAGCAGAAATGTGAAATACAGACCTAAACATGACCCCAATGACCCAAACTCTCTAAAGACACTTGGCGCTGCTTGGACCCAGAGTCCGGGTTCACATGGACCATCAGAACCTCCCAGGTCCAGAATTGGACACCAACTCAGTGAGATGTTCTGGAACATCTTGTCCATCCTTTCTTTTAGTGATGAATGTAAATGCTGACAATTAGCCTTAGCTGCTACATGTTTAGCCTTGAGATGCCATTTTAGACTAGCATAGCTTCTGATAGGCTAACTATCAGCGCCACCAGCGGCAGACATTACGATGAAGCTGCTAAGGAGCGTCAAGGTGTTTCCACCAAAGCAACTCCTGATGCGGCCGCATGCTGTCCGCTCCGGTCCAGAGCAACAGAGCAGGATCAATAACGCTCAACTAGTCGTTATGCTAAATGTATCATCCCCCAGGGACATGCGTGTGTGTGTGTGCATGAGGTTTGTTTCCAACGGTGGATGAAGTAGTGGGAGGTCAGAGAAGGAGAACTCACTCACACACACAGGTTCCCAATCTTAACACTGACTCCCTGGGAAGGATGAGGGAGGGTAGGAGTGTCCGTCCTGATCAGCTGATAAGAATTGTGGTTCTGGTTCTGTGGGCAGAGCAGTCATCTTGTGACCAGAAGGTTGTAGGTTTGATTTCAGCCTCTGAGCAAAACACCAAGCAGCATTTGGCTCCAGAGCAAAACGTTTACGGAGACGAGTCCTAAAGGGAACAGACTCTGAGGTTGAGGAAGTGATGCAATCATGGAGCTTTGCAGGGGGGAAATCTAAACCCTGCAGGACAGGACTCTGTCCCCTGAGGACCGGGTGGGACATCTGGCCTGGACAGCTGTTGAGTTAGGACTCTTTTGTGTCCCAGTAAACTGGTTTATTCCCAGATGAAAGTGGTTTGAATGAAACAGCAGTGTTAGAGAAATGTTCTTCCTGTCAGAAGTGACCTGCGTGTCCCGCTTGTGTTTCTGCAGCCGATCCTGTATGAAGGTCAGGACAAGAACCCAGAGATGTGCCGCGTCCTCCTCACCCACGAGATCATGTGCAGGTAAGAACTGGTAGCCAGGTGAGCGTCTACAGGTGAGACATCGCCCTGCGGCACCTGCAGGTGATGATGAGCTGCAGCTACCATCAACATCTGGAACAGCACCAAGTTCTGGTGAAGGGTTTCATTGGCCGGTTTGGTCGGTTGTTTCTGGACATTAACGTCTCTAAAACCAAACGATGTTAATTGATTTTAGAAAGAATCCGCCTTGCTCCAGGTTTTATTCAGATTGTTCAAAGTTATAAATATCTTGGAACAATTATCAATAACCCCTTAACCTTTGAGGTCAAAGCAGATGCAATCTGTGCTACGGCTCAGCAGCGCTCGCATTTTACCAGAAATGGAGTTTTAATGTTCACATTGTTTTTATGAAACTAAAACAAAACTAAAACTTGAATAGCCCTGTTAGCTTAGCTATGCAGGGGTGTAATTTAGCACCCACCACTGGCCAAATGCGGGTAAAAGTATGACGAGGGGTGTAAATTTGAGCAATGTTGCAGCTTGAACAGAAAAACTGCGTTCAGTTTGAACTCCTGTGCGGCGAACCGTCTGACGTACAGACTGATGCACATATAGGGCGACCAAGGCGCTCATAATTTCACAAAAAAAGTTTATTAAATATGATATTTTATCAACCACAACATTGGTTGATTTTATCCATGGGCATAAGGTTTATCCATCGAAATCCCTCAGTCCTCTTTGCCCCCCCCTGCCCTTTCCTGGTTGCTGTCGGAGGAAGATGAGAGAGACGCGACCAGGAACAGATCGATTATCTGCTGCAGCCCGGTAAGAAGGAAATGTTCATGAAGAGGCAGCGCTTCATGCTGGCAGGGGGGCAGGTGTGTCAGGGCAGGTGTGTGAGAGGGGGCAGGAGGGGGAAGCTATGGTAAGCTAGCAGGTTGTTAGATAACATGATGGCGACCCGTGGAATTGATAATAAACAAGTTTTTGGTGTTTGTAATAATAATAATAACTGAATTTAAATAGAAAACCTTAAAAGTAAGGGGGAAATAGAACAGTTAGAAAACAACTATTAGCATTTAAAATACTTAAAATGAATAGAGACATCTCCACTAGATACTATCTGGGGAAGTCGTAGCCAAAATGTGGAAATGTTCAACATAGGAAATGATTGCAGAAAGTGTTTAAGTTTGCTGTTAGTAATTACTAAAATTGAACTTCTCGCTTAAATTAGTCTGTATAGGTACATATGGTAACATCTCATCAGTCTTCATCAGAGCTAAGAATAAGTTATAACTGGTACTGATGGGATTTGTAATCAAAGAAATGTTAGACACCGGGGTGAAAGCAAGCCGCTCCGGGACACTTTCAGGTCGTTTGCCCGTTCAGACTGCAGAACGCATACAGGTTGCATATGTGTGGCTGTGTGAACGGCCCGGCGAAAGAAATCCGATTTGACAAAAAATCAGAATTGGGTCACTTCAGGCTGCAGTGTGAACCCACCCTTAGTCTGTTTATACATATGGCTTTTTTTTTCTTTTTCCGAAATGTTTCTGAACTGTCCGTCCTGTGTGACGGAGCCTCTCTCTCCTCCCGGAGCTCGTAGCTTTGGTCAGCAGCCTTCAAACCGTTAACCGCCATGTTTAACGTCTGCTCGCCGGGTCCGCACCTGTTGGCCACCGGACAGCCGCGCCTGGAACAATAAAGTTGATCTGATTCTGATTCACCCGCTGGGTGAGGACGTCCCGGCCGCTGGCAGAACATCTGGACCGGACCTGCAGCGATGGGAGAAGTCGTAGTTTTAATCGTGTGAGGCTCCGTCGCTGCATCGATCCTGTGCTGCAGCTCCAGCCGGTTCATGCGCTTCTAATGATTCATTAATGCTCCTAATTGGAATTATTGTCAGATGGAGCAAAGAGCGCGCAAGAAAATCTGATATAAATGCCAGGAAATTCATGCAGCTGATCAATAATTCAAGGCCTCGTCATCCCAAGCATTCTGTTGGATCGATCAGAACCATGAAAGTTCTGCTAACTGAGATTCAGCGCAGATTTGAGAACATCTGCAGAAAAGGAAATCATTTCTACATGAGTCCACTAATATGATCGTTCCTGCAGCTTTTCAACTTTTAGACATGAAGCCGTTTGATTTGGAGGGAAAGGGTCCAGCCAGCGGAGAGGTTCTGCTGCAGAACAAGGCCCGGTTCTTCCACAACCGCTCGGGTTCTGTCCTGCTCGGTGGATTCTGGCGCTGTGATCAGAGCGTCACGGCCTCAGGGCGCCCCAGGTTTCACAGGATGTGACATCACAACCCGGATGTTCTCTGGGGAGTCTGAAGTGGCTGAGCGCTGCTGCCGGGTTGCTCTGTGTGTAGCAGCTGCAGCCAGCAGAGTGACAGCAGCAGCAATTTGTTTTATTTCACCTCCAACACACACACCTACACACACACACACACACCTCTCAGTCATTAGCCGGCCCGTGTCGGCCGCCCGGGGCCGGGGGAAGCGTCATTAAGGCGGCACACTGGACGCTCAGCCAAGGTTTGTTTTGGTGTTTGGAAAGGGGCCCCGGTCCCCGGAGGGGCCCCAGCAGAGGCTCCTGGGGTCCGGTTTGTTTATAACACTTCTTTGGCGGTTTGGAGGAGCTTGTCACCACAGCAGCACCACTGGGTTTCCAATGCTAATTGGTCTCCTGGAACTTTCACTAATGGTTCCTCGTAGCTGGGGAATAAATTATTGTGGCAACAGTCGCACGGCAGCAGCCGCCCAGACACAAACACTGCGCTGATTTTCTGATTTTTCTCTACTTAGAGATCAAACAGCGTGATAAATGATTCATAAAGCGTCTCATTTGGCATTCGAAGCCTCGATTTGACGCTTGTTTGTCAAATGGCAATTTGATTCAGGACAGCATGGGGCCGATGCTGGAGTGTAATTGGACGTCACGGGTCAGATGCAGCGTGATTAATTTTTAAGAATTACCGGAAGATATGCTAATGCTGCTCAGCGCCGTAAGAGAAGAAGAAGCTTGTTGGGAGATTAAATCTGATGTTGACTTCATGTCTTGTTATTAATGATGGATAAATTCCAGGAAATTCATCGGAACAAATCCGGAAATGTTTCCTCTGAGGCTGAAACGGGAACGACTCGGATCGTCTGAGCCGGATCCGTTTCATTTCATTTTACTGTGAAAATATTCATAATAGCAGCTCGCAATTTTCCCTGCGCTTTGACTGTCAGGCAGCTTCTCGTGAAGGATTATGGGAACAAACTCAAGCAGATCCGTTTACATCTGAACTTTTAAATGCATTTCTTCTGATCCAGGATCAGTAATGCTGCCTGTTTCCTCCGTCTAACTGGATACTTACTGTGCCTGCAGGCGAAACTCAGGGCTGCACAAACATTTGAATAATCCTCATAGAGAAATTAAAGGTCGAATCAAAATGAGCCAAAACTGACCCGGTTCGGATTCTTTCACTTTTCATTTTCTTTGCTAATGAACCAAACAAACTTTAATAAAGTCAGTTTGATAATTTTACAATTTAAACGTGTAAAATTTTCTCCAAATCTTCTGATGTCAGGCCTTCATGGATGTTCATGCAAACTTTATTTTCATGTTTTCATTTTATATTTAAACAAATCATTTTAATAGAATCTGTTTTGATTCTTTTTACATTTGTTTCATTGTCATTAAATTATCCTTAAATATTTTAACTGGATTTTTAGGAACAGAAACTTTTTTTGCATCATGAGTTTAAAACCCGCTCCGGTTCCGGTTCCGGTTCTGATCTTCACTTTAAAAGTCCAAATGTTCTGCGGGACGCCAACACTGAGCTCCACCCAGCTCTGCAGCGCCCACACAGAAACCCGGCGCTCCTCAGAGTTCTGGTTCTGGACGGCTGCAGCAACATGAGGAGGCGTTAGCGGCTAACCGCTAGCCATGCTAATGTCATTTATTAAAACTCCTGAAATGTGTTTGGGTCAGAACCAACCAGGAGCTTGGCCCGTCTGGGTTGGTTCTGGGCTCAACCCGGTCAGGCTCTAGAACCTCCAGAACCGCCTGAATGGGTTTTGTTCTGGTTCTGACTGGTCGGTTCTGCCGACATGGGGAAGAACCAGAACCAGACTCTTCCAGGTCCGGTTCTGGAGCTGCAGGCTTGAAGAGGTCGGGTTCTGCTGTCAGAACTTTGCCACAATGAGTCGGGCCGGTTCGGTTTGGACTTCTGACCTCCTGAGGAGATGAAGACGATGCTGCAGACATGAGTTCAGATTGGGTGGAAGAGTCGACAGAACCAGAACCAGAACCGATCTGCTTCCAGGTGGTTCTGAAGAGTCTGGCCCGTTCTAACGGTTCTGTTCCTTCCACAGTCGGTGCTGCGACAAGAAGAGCTGTGGGAACCGGAACGAAACGCCTTCGGACCCGGTCATCATCGACAGGTAGGAACACACCTGACCTCACCTGACATGACCTCACCTGACATGACCTCACCTCACCTGACCTCACCTGACATGACCTCACCTGACATGACCTCACCTGACATGACCTGACCTCACCTGACATGACCTCACCCGACATGACCTCACCTGACATGACCTCACCTGACATGACCTCACATGACCTGACCTCACATGACCTCACATGACCTCACATGACCTCACCTGACCTCACATGACCTCACATGACCTCACATGACCTCACATGACCTTGCTCTGATGGGTCCAGCTTTCTGTCTCTGTTCACTTCAGACTGCTCAGTAATCTGGGCTCATGGTTCTGGTTCTGTTGGTCGGTACCGGGCCCGGTTCCGGTCCGTGAACAGCATGTGTTTCTGAGCCTCTTGCTGCAGCATCAGTCTGAGCCGCGGCCTAATTAAAGCACGGTGCAGCTGGCGCGGCGGCGGCTCCGTTCCTGCTTCCTGTCGCCTCGCTTGTTTCTCACCTCCCACTTCCTGCGAACCGTTTCATCAACACCAGGAAGCGGCGAAAACACGATCAGAGCGGCGGCAAGTCGAGGCCGCCGCCGACGCCGCTTCTCCTTCATCGCCCGGAGACCCGGGAAACAGCTGCTAGTTCTGATGAGCCGCTGACTCTGAACCAGAACCAGAACCAGAACCAGGAGCCTCCTGCTCAGTTCAAACCCAGACGCTTTAACCCAGTCAGGAGCAGCAGAACTCACCCTCCCTCCGTCCTTGGACGCGTTGGCCGAGTCGCCGCATTGGGGGGGGGGGGTTGGTCTGTGGCCAGGTGAGACGCTTCATCCAGCAGAGAGCTGCAAGTCCCAACCTGCCAGACACACACACACACCTACACACACAGACACACACCTACACACACACACCTACACACACAGACACACAGACACAGACACACACACACACACCTACACACACAGACACACACACCTACACATACAGACACACACACACACCTACACACACAGACACACACACACACACACACACACGCGACCTCTCACCTCTGGTGTGTCTGATGTGTTTTTCTGTCGCCTCTCGATGTTTCATCGCAGACTCGGCTCACACAGCCTTTCACAATAAAAGCACATTCTGGGGACTCAAATATCCGCGGACTGCTGGTTCTGGTTCTGCTGGTTCTGGTTCTGCTGGTTCTGGTTCTGGAGGTTCTGGTGTTTGGTTAGAAATGCTGTTGATTTGTTTTTCTGTGTTCTGCTGGTTCTGAGTCCATTTTTTATCGGAGGTTCTGGTTTGTTTGGTTTGGATCTTTCCTTCGGTTCTGTTCCGGTGCACAAATAACAAGTCGGTGTTCTGGTCTCATTGGACCGGTTCTGTCCTGTCTCGGATAGACTAGCTGAAGCTGAAGACAGTGCTGAAGATCTGCTTCCTACAGCCAGGCCCGATCCAACCAGAACCAGAACCAGAACCAGCCCTGGTCTCAGTGTTTCCTGTCCAAACTTGTTTGTTCCTTCGGTTTCTCTGCATTTAACGCTGCGATTCTGGCACAGGAACCGACAACCAAGACAGACACACACACACACACACACACACACACTCTCTCTCTCTCTCTGTGAACACTTGGTGTTTGTTGGTTCTTGGTTCTCGGCTGATTTACTGCTCCACTGGTTTAGTTGCGTTTTAGAGCTCGTTAACAAATGCAGGGATTTATTGCAGTGTTGCCCCCCTTTCCCACCCCTCTGCCCCCTGCGTAGGTGGGTGGGGGGTTGGAGGGGCAGCATGGCGCTTTTCAGTGACCCATCATGCAAATGATGCGGCTGCCGTAAAGCCGGACTCTGGTTGGAGTGAATCAAACATTGTCTGTTTCTGAACTCCAGTTTCAATTTTGTCTCCATCACCTAACATGGTGCAGCGCCATCTGCAGGTTGCAACACCTGCATGCTGCCTCAGGTTTAACTGCTGGCCCTGCTGCAGCCGCTGTGTGTGAATATAAATGCGGGCCGATGCTCCTCTCAGTCGCTTCGTTTCCCCGTTTGCCGTTAATGGCTGAAATCCTGCCGAGGCAGCAGATCGCAGCGCTGACGGATCGCCGCAGCTTCACTGTTATTACACGCTAATATTGCAATTAGATGGGTGGCCAAGTTGCCCGAGCGGGGCAATAAATTGCCTCAGAGTGTCAAAGCGGTGGAGGAGGCTGGGCTGTAATTACCCGCAGTGCCGGCGGTGCCCCCGCCTCCGTCACCTCCTGAGCCTTACATGGAGGTCACGACCCCTCAGAGGTTCCATTTACAGCACTGGGGAGGCGCGCTTAGCGTGATGGAGGGTGACCTTTGACCTCAAACAAGCAGGGGCCTCACAGGAACAACGCACTAATGTGAAAGGACCGACATCTGAAGCGGCACCTCGCCTCCATCTTGGATCCTAAAGAAAGTTTTCAGCAGAAAAGGCTTGGTCCTCTGGTTCTGGTTCTGAACCGGAGCAGATCTTTGAGCCGCTCCGTGATTTCTAAACTACCAGCAGTGTTTTAAAGTGCATTCTCTGAGCTCTAACTTCCTGGTTTTAGTCAGAATGCCAGCAGCAGCGTTCAGGATCAACACTGAGGTCCAACAGAACCAGAACCAGTCTGTTTATGTGGATGCCATTGAACACTTTGACTAGGCCAGTCTCAGCACTATAGCCATGGAAACCGGGTGAACGCAGCTGTTTTCAGTGATGCTGGTTCTGATTTAACCAGGTTGTTGTTCAGATCAGATCCATGAAGGAAAGTTTGGAAGAGGAGACGGTAATTTATCATTTCTTCTAGTTTTCATGGTTGACTTGTTGAAATTGTTTTCTGCATATTGTTGGTTCTGGATTTGGTGTTTAGTTGTTCCCACTGAGGTTCACCCCTGATGACATCACTAAAACAATTTTTAGAATTTTAACAAAAATGAAACAAGCAAAGAGCAGCGTGGAAGACGTCATGGCAGAAAACATTTAATTGTTTTCCACTTTCTCAGTGAAGGTTTCAGGTCGGCTGCAGGCGCTGTTGGAGTCCAGTGGCTCAGTCAAAGTAAGGTTGGTTAACCTGTCAACGGTGGTAAACAAGGCACAGGCGATGTTGATGTTTTTGTTTATGATTCTTCACAGTGAGTTTACTTCAGACAGCAGATCAATTTGAGGTTTAAATCCTTTATTTTTCTGTTTAATTTAGACAGGAATTCTCCTGCATCGCATTAACTGGGGCCAAAGCATTCTGCAGGAAGACTGGTGTAAACATCATATCAGAGTTCAGATATGCAGAGTGGAGGGGGTTCTGATGAAGTTTTGCTTTTTGGGTTCTCAGTAGAGAAGTGATACATGGCAATTCAGCTTAGGTGGTTGAGATGCATCAGTCCAGAGGAAGACGCTTCTGATGAGCTGCTTTGGCTTCTGTAGGTGTTGAGGACTTGGAGAGATGAGAGAGAAACTGGAGGAGGAGAACCGGCGACTTCATCTCCAGCTCACTGCTATGGAACAGTGAGCTCCCGAAATTTGGAGGGTTCCTTGGCATTCAGACGGTTCTTTCCTGATCAGAGGTCTTTGTACTTCTGGATCTGTGATCTCACACTGTCCTTGGTTGGACGAAGAATTTTTGTATTTGATCATTTTCAGTAAGTTTGCAGTGAGAAGTTTTGTTCCAGCTTGCTTTAGACAACTTTGTAGAGATCATAACGTTTCCAGAAGATCTTGTGGTTGCCAACAATTGGCTGCCAGAATGAGCTTTTAAAGCCATTTGTTAAAGACATCCGATGGTCTTTAGTGTCCACTGATAAACATCTTCATTTTTAGATTTCCAGTTGTGCTTAGAAGATGACGAAAGTCATTTTTATGAATTTCAGACATTTGTTTGGCAGTATAATTAGCTATACAATTAGAGCCTCAATATTCCTTTGAGAGAGGATTCTTGCTGCAACATCAGAAACCTAAGGGAAGCAGATTCCCTTCCTCCTCTTTGTATCACAGAAGCGGCTGATTCCATCCATTACCACAGTGTTTTTCAACCACTGTGCGGCGGCACACTAGTGTACCGTGAGTGATCGTCAGGTGTGCCGTGGAAATTATCCAATTTCACCTCCCGTATTTTCCGGACTATAAGCTGCTACTTCTTTCCTACACTTTGAACATGCGGCTTTTCTGTGGATTTTTCTTCAACCACCAGGGGGCTCTTTAGCAGGAAGTGAATCATTGGAAGTCAAAATTGTAAATCAAAGAAGAACGAGCTAATTTTCATTTAGAACAACCACATGCTAGCAGCAGGCAGGACGGAGAAATGTTTTCAAACTCATATGATGCAGCTTCTAAGTTGAGGAGTATCAATCTGGCAGAACAGGAGGGAAATAAAGCCTCTGCACTTAAGGTCGGTGTGAACGAAACCAGATTTGGAAACGGAGAACTTTGTCCTTAATATATCAAGCAGTTATTAGGACGCAGCCCTCTGCTGCCCCCTGCTGGGTCCTTATGGGAAACCGAGAGCGACAGAGATACCAGCGGCCTGTAGCCCGGTGCGGCTGGTATATGTAAATTTCTGGAGGGTTAAAAAAATGTGAAGGTGCGGTTTATAGCATGGTGCGCTCATAGTCCGGAAATTACGGTAATTGGTCTTTAAAGATTTTTTGAAAACGAATCAATTATCTGCAAATGATGCCATCTTTGAGTGTCTTTGCTGTAGCAGTGACTAGCGGCGTAATCATGTAATTTTCTTACCACTAGATGGCAGTAGGTACAGAGCATTTTACATTAAAACAAGAGAATTAGTGATGCTTGAATGTTACTACATTCACACATGACAGTCATAAGTTGACTGGGTTGAGGTGGTGGTGAGGAGAGACGCAGAGACCCAGGTTGTGATAAAGATGATGATGGATTTAATGAAGAAGCTCACACAGTCCGATACAGGCGGCACGGCAGAGAGTTAGCACACAGCTAGTTACCGGTAGCAACTGATATACTGAAGACTGAAAACGAGAGCTAAGCAGACCAGGACTTCTCAGTTCAACTGGAGAGCCGAACGCACAACAACTGACATACGACTGCGATCCGACAAGAGACAAAGACAACAGGTGGACTTAAATACACATGGAGGGAAATCAAGGAATGAGACACACCTGGGAAGCCATCAATGGGGACGACGCAGAGACTGCAGGAAGGAAACTGAACACAGAAAACCCTAAAAATAAATACACAGAAACAGGGATCATGACAATGACAGTGTTGTGGCCCTGTTCAGGTGTATTTCTGAAGTGGACATGTTAAGTGCAATTTGAAATAAGAAATGTAAAATATGATAAAAAAATATTTTTTTGTGTTTATTTGATTCCTATTCAAGACACTTTGATAAGAATGTATATACTATAGGCGGCTACAGAGTATCTTTGTCTACATTTTTGGTTGGTGGTGTGACTCGGGATTTTTTCAATGAAAACAATGTACCTTGGCTCAAAAAAGGTTGAAAAACACTGCACTACCACATCACCCATAGTAAGAGCTTCGGGTAAGTCTGGATGACTTTAGGAGCCGATTGTGTTGCTCTTGCCTTAATGCTCTTGTTGTTGTTTTGCAGTAAGGTTTCCCGTAGACTCCTGCTGAAGTGCAGCAAACCTTCAGCAGTTTAGTGGGTTTCAGTTTTGACAGGATGTGTTTTGGCTCAAGCTGGCTGCTTTGCCCCAGAACCTGAGTGAAGGAAGTGGAGTCACGACGGTCAGAACTGATCCAGAATGGTCCCAGAGCAGTGCAGGCCAGCGGCCCTCAAGAGCCGCTTGTCCTGCAACCTTTAGATGTCTCTCTGCTTCACCCGACTCCAATGTTAGCTCATTAGTAGAGCTGGTGAGGCAGTTCCATCATTCAAGGGACACGTAAACTGGCAACAGAATAAAAGGAGTTTTAGTCCATCACTGGAGGAAGAGCTCCCTCTGATCAGGTAGCCTCTTCATCCAATCTGTTTACAGCTTTTCATGCTACATGCTAAATGATGCCAGTGGTCCGGCCCGGTCCGTTCTAATGAACAGTTTGGTTCTGATCGTTATCAAGTATTTATAGTTTTACATTTTCATATGTTTTTTTAAATTCTGTTTTGTTCAATAATGCATCCAGATTGGTGCACAATGTTGATTCATTGGCTGTGATTAACCAATACAATGCTTGGATCCATCGCAAACCTCTACAGTGTGATTATAAACGAATCACGTCCGTCATCCCCTGAACCAAAGTTAGGTTTGCAGAGAGTAATTAAACCTAAGGAGAGCTTTAACTTTGGCTTTCTGCTGACGGCTTCATGGTTTCATCTTCATTTGAGTAAAGAAACACCAGAACAACATGTTGGTCTCACAGTTATGATGCTTTATAGTCTCATGGGAGGAGAAACGGCGGCAATGCAGCTGGAGATTTAAGGAGGCGATTCACGAATGGAGCAGAAAAAGCTTTAAGCTTTGTTTCATCCAGGAAAACCTTCAGAGATCCAACAGCGAAACATTGAACTCTCTGTCACATACAATGTGATAAAGTGAGTCTGAACCCGAGTCGCCTCTGTCTTCTGGCCCAGTTTCAGTCCCGCCTCTGTTCTGTCGCTGGATTCACTCCCATTTGGTCTGTTTTTAGTCTTCTGCCTTAATGAAAGTGTGATTGCTAAGGTTTTGTTCAGCCTGCTGGTTTCTGTCCTGCCTATTTTTCATTCTTTCATGCTTCTGATCTGGTTTTGATTTGCCTTCATTCGGCTCAGCGGCTTTCTCAGTTCAACTCCAGTTTGCTGGTCTTTGGTTTTGTTGCCTGTTTTTGAGTCAGTTTCTTGGTTCCTGAGCAGCTTCTATCTTGTTGCCTGGTTTTGGTCCCAGTTTCTGGTTCTGTCCTCTGGTCACTGTGGCGTAAAGAGGCTTCTGAAGGACTGGACGTCTCATGACTGAAGCATCCTCCGTGACGGCGGCACATCAGGAAGAGGACGGTGAGAAATGTTCTCTGGTTTGTTGGTCAGATGAAATCGGAACAGTAGATCTGAAGTCTGGACTCAGTGCAGGGTCAGGGGTCGTCTGTCCCAGCGGACACTTCCCAACAATCGCAGCGCATCGATCGGGACATCGCGGCCAATCGGAGCCTCGCAGATTAACGGTATAGATTTACAATAAAACAGAACATCACCGAGTCAGAGAGGAAGATGGAGGATGAGGAGTGGTGGGGGGGTCACCTGGGGGAGCTGAATAAAACTTCAGCGCTAATTGGAGCATTTTATGTTAACTTGTTTCTATCATGGTGGTTCTGACTGAGACAACAGGAAGTGCTGAGAAGGTTTTTAGTAATGCATTGTGGGAAATATAGATCATAGCGATCTACTCAACAATTTAAAGATTTCTGTGATCCAGAACCAGAACCGTGGCTCTGAGACGACCCGTATCAGGTTAGCAGTCACATTTTCACTGAAATACTTTTTCTCTAAAAACAAAATCCATTTTTCTTCAAAGTTAATGTTTTGCTGATGATTGAAGAGGCTGAAAGGGTTAACTGGGCCAGCCTGTCCAGCCTGGGCCAGCCTGTCCAGAATCTGGTCCAGGACCAGGTCCTGGACCAGGTCCAGTTGGTCGGGAGGAACGGTTGTTAATCAGCAGGTAGAATATGAAGAAGTGTGACATCACTTCCTGTCTGATTTGGTCTCAGAGTCAGAGGTCAGCAGTGCTGATGGTTCTGTTCTGGATGCAGCTCTGGTCCATAAGGTCCAAACTAAAGTTCTGACTCACATTGTTGTACCTGATGATTCTCCCAGCATTCCCAGCGTTCCCAGTCACTACAGCGAACCTTTTCCGCTTTAATGCTGAAGGTTCAAACGTTTGCTTCTTGTCGCATTTGGTTTCAACTCTGGAATTTCATTTTCTACCTTCAGGGTGGTTTGTGAAAACCTTCATGTTCCTTAGATATAAGGAAATCCAAAAGATCTGAACTGGTTCTGGACTGGTTTTAGGTTTTCAGTCCATGTTCAGTTGCAGTGAGCAGAACATGCCTGCAGGTGCAGTCCGAACCTCAGGTCAGGTGACCTTTAGGTTACCTGACCTGTGCCTAAACATGGCGGCGTCTCAGGCTGAGGCCAGATGGCGCGTCGTCGCCACAGAATGCATCGGGTCGCTGAGGGACCGGCAGCAGAGGCGGCTCGGTCGGAAATGCCTTCTGCAGGCGTTGGGTCGAGTTGCCGTTACCGTCATCAGCTGTAGTTTCATGGCTGCAAATCTCACACACACACACACACACACACACACACACACACAGCGCTGATGCTCAGAGGTGAGACCGTCTCTACTCGATCTGACGGAGTGTTGGCCTGTGTGTGCGTGTGTGTGTGTGCGTGGTGTGTGTGTGAGAGAGAGAGAGAGGAGGTGTTCAGGCTATCAGCCTCCGTGTTGCAGCTTGTTTCTTCTCTCATCTTTAACTCACTGAAAATAAAACAAGAAGACTGTATTCCTCAGGATCAGAACTAAATTTAAAGGTGTGTGAGTTTCGTGGTTTGGGGGCAGGGGGGAGGGGTGCAATGAAGCAGAAGAAGAAAAAAAGCAGAAGAAGAAAATCTCCAATTCATTGAGATCAAGTCAATAACACTGTAATATTTATGAAGGCTGGAAGCCAGGCTGCCCTAAAACCCAAACTCCAGCAATCCTGAATTATAAATTGGTATTGATCTGTGTGTGTGTGTGTGTGTGTGTGTGTGTGTGTGTGTGTGTGCGCGCAGCATTTTACGTTCAAATGAGCAATTGTTTTTGGGTCTGCACAAAAACAGAAAGTCCAGAGCTGCTTGTTTGGAAACACTTTTTAACAGCAAGAAAAAAATAAATGTGTGTGTGTGTGTGTGTGTGTGTGCATAAGTAGACCTAATTAATTCAATGCCACTTCTACCCTATTTATCTGATCACTTGATTTATTTTTGCAGCAAACTCTAAAAACAGGAATAAAAACCAACAATAGCGATGTTTATGGTTCTAATTTGGAGACATAATTTACCCAGAATCCTCTGCTCGCTCCTTCTCCTCCGCACCATCCATGCAGAAGCGATGGACGAATTCATTTCCCTCCAGTCCAGCAGCACCGCTCCCTTATTTTCCTCTCAGCTGATCCACTTGCTGCTGACTCACTCACTGTGTGTGAGAGAGAGAGAGAGAGAGAGAGAGAGAGACACATCACACTGAGCTTCATTAAGTGTCCTAACTAAACTTTCTTCAGGCTGCAGTTAATTGCTCTTACACCTCAGAATAAAAGCTTCTTTAACATGAGAACATCCTAAGTTCTCAGTTTGACCTCAGAAGCTAGCTATACTGCTAGCCCTGCTGCTAACCATACTGCTAACCACTGCTAGCATCTTTAGCTCTGGCTTGTTGTGGGTCTTTTGGAAGATGAACTCCTGACCAGCCTTTAGCTTTTAGCAGGTGTTCATTCAGGACTGTTAGCTCAATGCTAACTAGCTTCCCTGTTTCTGCTGAAAAGCCTCCCTCAGCATCAGGCTGCCACCACCATGCTGGTTTTCCTCCACTGTGTGCAAGAAGAAAAAAATCAGGGAGAGACCAGAAGATGATAATGAGGCTCATGTTTCGTTCACTTTGACGTTACACCTATCATAGCAACCCCCAGCAGCCATGACAACCAGTTAAAGGATAAAAGTCTGCTGCTGCCCAGGTCACAGAACCTCCAGCCGGTTCTACCAGCCGAAAAGTTCTGGAGGCGACGATCTGCAGTCTGGCAGAACAGGCAGGAGGAGGAGGAGGAGGAGGACAGGGGGTTTGATCCTCCGCCTCGTCTTTCTTCAGCCTCGCAGTAAAACCTCTTAGCGGAAGCGCCATCTTGACCGGGCCCTGTGGAGGCGTACCGGGCCCAGAAGCTCGGGGTCGCGA